>NC_142802.1:1241724-1345707 GCF_049724085.1 Artemia sp. Qi Xiang Cuo | reverse complement strand
AGTAATTTGGGCCTTACTACTAAAATTTGAGGGTATGTTGGGGGATACTGAAGAAAGCAAAAGGTGCTTCGTCCATGCTCCTACTATTGCTACTACTACGACTACGACAATTACTACTACTGAGGCTAATGGTATTACGGTGAAGCGTTCAAGGGACGTTGGACTAAATCAAGACACATTATGTGCATGTAATCTGTCAAAAGGGCTTATGAACAATGTCTCAGCGATGGCTTGAGCATTAAGTTGAAACTTTCAGAATTTGTTAAGGGAGATGTTGAACTAATCAAAAGGCACTGTACGCATGCTACTACTACTATTGCCCTTGCGATTACCGCTACTACTGAGGCTATTGGTATCAAGGTGGAATTCTCAAGAAGTGTTGAGGACGATGTTGAATTAAATCAAAACACACTATGTGCATGCAAGGTGTCAAAGGGGCATATAAGTAACATCTTAGGAACAGCTTAGATTATTAAGGCCGCTAACGCTAAGGGTATGAAGGTGAAAATTATAGAGGTTTCTGAGGGGTAATTTGAATTAAATCAAAGCACACTATACTAGAAGGTCATTAAAAGGGTCTATCAGCAATGTCTCAGAAATTGATTGGAATATTAAATTGAAACTTACAGGGCATGTTGTATGGGGATGTTGAATAACTATAAGGCAATATTGTTCTTGCTACTACTACTACTTTTGTTGCTAGTACTACAGCTACTATTGTTACTTCTGCTACTAAAGATAAAGGAATGAAGGTGAAACTTTCATGGAATGTTCAGAGGGGTATTGAGCTAAATCAATACACACTTTATCCATGCATGTTGTCAAAAAGGTGTATCAGCAATATCCCGAGAATGGTCTAGTGTGTTTTGAAATTTTCAGGGCATGTTAAGGGGGATGTTGAACTAGCAAAAAGGCACTATATAGATTAGGGTGAATTTGTCAGTGAATGTTGAGGAGGATGTTAGTAGGGACCTATCAGGAGGTATGACGCGAACACCATGCTGCCATCTACAATTGAGTCTAACGCCGAGCTTACATAATTTATTCAAGTATTATTGATCCACGAAGGGGGAAAGATTTCTGAGAACTTGAGTGCATAATCGAGGGGAGAGAATTTCTGAGAAATTGATTTGCATAATCGGCGGGGAATTAATGATCCATGAAAGGGGAATTAAGAAACATTATGGCTTCTTTGATCTTTAGGTCTGAGGGATAAATGGTCTTTAGTGACAGAGATAAATTGATATTCTATTTTTAAATATGGCTTCTCAGGTCTTTAGGCTTAGTGATAAATTAATATTCTATCGAAGCCATAATAGTGTAACTAACAACACCTTAGAGATGAAGAGATTAACGCGGGAATTTTTTCCTGGGAATTTCAAGTGTGACAGGGCACGGATGCCAAAACAAAAGGAACACGCAGAAATTACACAAGTTCCATTTGAACAGTGTTATAAAGTCTCCTACCCCAACCCCAGAGGGTCCCCATCCCCCCGAGCCCCCAAAGGCCCCCGGCCCCAAAGGCCTCCCGGGCCCCCAAAGGCCCCCGAGCCCCCAAAGGCCCCCCGGGCCCCCATTTTTTTAAAATACTTTTTTGAATCAATTTGTTTGTATATCTGGGTTGGTGTTTGCAAGTCCAAGTGTTTGCCTTTGTTGGTTTGTATGTCTAAATTGCGTGTCTTTCTCTTTTTACATATCTAAATCGATTTTTTTTCATGTATGGGTTGGTGTGTGCAAGTTCAAGAATTTGTCTGTGTTGGTTTGAGTGTATAAATTTCCTGTCATTCTCTGTTTGTGCGTCTGAATCTACTTGTTTGCGTGTCTGGGTTGGTGTTTCCAAGTTCAAGAATTTGTCTTTGTTGGTTTGTATGTCTAAAGTGCCTGTCTTTCTCTGTTTGCATGTCTGAATCTATTTGTTTTCATGTCTAGGTTGGTGTTTGCAAGTCCGAGAATTTGTATTTGTTGGTTTGAATGTCTAAAGTGCCTGTCTTTCCCTGTTTTTATGTCTGAATCTATTTGTTTGCATGTCTGGGTTGGTGTTTGCAAGTCCAATAATTTGTCTTTGATGGTTTGAATGTCTAAAGTGCCTGTCTTTCTCTGTTTGCATATCTGAATCTATTTGTTTGCCTGTCTGGGTTGGTGTTTGGAACTTCAAGAATTTGTCTTTGTTGGTTTGAATGTCTAAAGTGCCTGTCTTTCTCGGTGTGTATGTCTGAATCTATTTGTTTGCACGTCTGGGTTGGTGTTTGCAAGTCCAAGAATTTGTATTTGTTTGTTTGAATGTCTAAAGTGTCATGTCTTTCTCTGGTTGTATGTCTGAATCTATTTTTTTGAATGTCTGGGTTGGTGTATGCAAGTCCAAGACTCTTGTCAAGTCAAAATTTACTTAGCGTGGCGCGCCACGCTAAGTGAACCTAAATGAACCTAACGTGAATTCAGTTACTTGAAAAAAAGGGTGGTATTGTAGGTTGGCTGCAGGTGTCCGGGTGAAGGAAAAATCAGTTGTGCTGCCATCTATACCTTAATTAAAATAGATGGTAGCACTTGCTTTTCTTTGTTGGTTTGAATGTCTAAAGTGTCTGTCATTCTCTGTTTGTATGTCTGAATCTATTTGTATTCATATCTGGGTTGGTGTTTGCAAGTCCAAGAATTTGTCTTTGTTGGTTTGTATGTCTAAAGTGCCTGTCTTTGTCTTTTAGTATGTCTGACTCTATTTGTTCGCATGTCTGGTTTGGTGTTTGCAAGTCCAAGAATTTTTCTTTATTGGTTTGAAAGTCTAAAGTGACTGTCATCCTCAGTTTTTATGGCTGCATCTATTTGTTTGCTTGTCAGGGTTGGTGTTTGCAAGTCTGAGAATTTGTCTTTGTTGGTTTGAATGTCTAAAGTGTCTGTCTTTCTCTGTTTGTATGTCTGAATCTATTTGTTTGCATGTCTGGGTTGGTGTTTGCAAGTCCAAGAATTTGTCTTTGATGATTTGCATGTCTAAAGTGCCTATATTTCTCTGTTTGTATGTCTGAATCTATTTGTATGTATGTCTGTGTTGGTGTTTGCACGTCCTAGAATTTGTCATTGTTGGTTTGAATGTCTAAAGTGCCTGTCTTTCTCTCTTTGCATGTCTGAATCTATTTGTTTTCATGTCTGGGCTGGTGTTTGCAAGTCCAAGAATTTGTTTTTGTCGATTTGAATGTCTAAAGTGTATGTCTTTCTTTGTTTGTATGTTTGAATGTATTTGTTTGCATGTCTGGATTGGTGTTTGCAAGTCCATGAATTTGTCTTTGTTGGTTTGAATGCCTAAAGTGCATGTCTTTCTCTGTTTGTATGCGTGAGTCTATTTTTTTGCATGTCTGGATTAGTATTTGCAAGTCCAAGAACTTGTCTTTGTTGGTTTGAATTTCTAAAGTGCATGTCTTTCTATGTTTGTATATCTGAATTTATTTGCATGCATATCTGGGTTGGTGTTTGCAAGTTGAAGAATTTGTCTTTGTTGGTTTGAATGTCTAAAGTGACTGTCTTTCTCTATTTGTATATCTGAATCTATTTGTATGCATGTCTGGGTTGGTGTTTGCAAGTCCAAGAATTTGTCTTTCTTGGTCTGAATGTCTAAAGTGTCTGTCTTTCTCTGTTTGTATGTCTGAATCTATTTGTTTGCATGTCTGGGCTGGTGTGTGCAAGTTCAAGAATTTGTCTTTGTTGGTTTGAATGTCTAAAGTGCCTGTCTTTCTCGGTTTGTATGTCTGAATTTATTTGTATGCATGTCTGGGTTGGTGTTTGCAAGTCCAAGAATTTGTGTTTGTCGGTTGAATGTCTAAAGTGTCTGTCTTTCTCTGTTTGTATGTCTGAATCTATTTGTTTGCATGTCTGGGTTGGTGTTTGCAAGTCCAGGAACTTGTCTTTGTTGGTTTGAATGTCTAAAGTGTCTGTCATTCTCTGTTTGTATGTTTGAATCTATTTGTATTCATATCTGGGTTGGTGTTTGCAAGTCCAAGAATTTGTCTTTGTTGGTTTGAATGTCTAAAGTGCCTGTCTTTCTCTGTTTGCATGTCTGAATCTATTTGTTTGCATGTCTGGGTTGGTGTTTGCAAGTCCAAGAAATTGTCTTTGTTGATTTGAATGTCTAAAGTGTCTGTCTTTCTCTGTTTGTATGTCTGAATCTATTTGTTTGCATGTCTGGGTTGGTGTTTGCAAGTCCAAGAATTTGTCTTAGATGATTTGCATGACTAAAGTGCCTATATTTCTCTGTTTGTATGTCTGAATCTATTTGTATGTATGTCTGTGTTGGTGTTTGCACGTCCTAGAATTTGTCATTGTTGGTTTGAATGTCTAAAGTGCCTGTCTTTCTCTGTTTGTATGTCTGAATCTATTTGTATGTATGTTTGAGTTGGTGTTTGCAAGTCCAAGAATTTGTCTTTGTTGATTTGAATGTCTAAAGTGTATGTCTTTCTCTGTTTGTATGTTTGAATCTATTTGTTTGCATGTCTGGATTAGTGTTTGCAAGTCCAAGAATATGTATTTGTTTGTTTGAATGCGTAAAGTGTATGTCTGTCTCTGTTTGTATGCGTGAATCTATTTTTTTGCATGTCTGGGTTAGTGTTTGCAAGTCCAAGAAATTGTCTTTGTTGGTTTGAATGTCTAAAGTGCATGTCTTTCTCTGTTTGTATATCTGAATCTATTTGCTTGCATTTCTGGGCTGGTGTTTGCAAGTTGAAGAATTTGTCTTTGTTTGTTTGAATGTCTAAAGTGCCTGTCTTTCTCGGTTTGTATGTCTGAATTTATTTGTATGCATGTCTGGGTTGGTGTTTGCAAGTCCAAGAATTTGTCTTTGTCGGTTGAATGTCTAAAGTGCCTGTCCTTCTCTGTTTGTATGAGTGAATCTATTTGTTTGCATGTCTGGGTTGGTGCTTGCAAGTCCAGGAATTTTTCTTTGTTGGTTTGAATGTCTAAAGTGTCTGTCATTCTCTGTTTGTATGGTTGAATATATTTTTATTCATTTTTGGTATGGTGTTTGCAAGTACAAGAATTTTTCTTTGTTGTTTTGAATGTCTAAAGTGCCTGTCTTTCTCTGTTTGAATGTCTGATATATTTGTTTGCATGTCTGGGTTGGTGTTTGCAAGTCCAAGAAATTGTCTTTGTTGATTTGAATGTCTAAAGTGCCTGTCTTTCTCTGTTTGCATGTCTGAATCTATTTGTTTGCATGTCTAGGTTGGTGTTTGCGAGCCCAAGAATTTGTCTTTTGTTGGTTTGAATGTCTAAAGTGTCTGTCATTCTCTGTTTGTATGCCTGATTCTATTTGTTTGCATGTCTGGGTTGATGTTTGCAAGTTCAAAAATTTGTCTTTGTTGGTTTGTATGTCTAAAGTGTCTTTCTTTCTCTGTTTATATGTCTGAATCTATTTGTATGCATGTCTGGATTGGTGTTTGCAAGTCCAAGAATTTGTCTTTGTCGGTTGAATGTCTAAAGTGCCTGTCCTTCTCTGTTTGTATGTCTGAATCCTTTTGTTTGCATGTCTGGGTTGGTGTTTACAAGTCCAAGAATTTGTCTTTGATGGTTTGAATGTCTAAAGTGCCGGTCTTTCTCTGTTTGTATGTGTGAATCTATTTGTTTGCATGTCTGGGTTGGTGTTTGCAAGTCCAAGAATTTGTCTTTGTTGGTTTTAATGTCTAAAGTGTCTGTCATTCTCTGTTTGTATGTCTGAATCTATTTTTATGCATATTTGGGTTGGTGTTTGCAAGTCCAAGAATTTGTCTTTGTTGGTTTGAATGTCTAAAGTGCCTGTCTTTCTCTGTTTGCATGTCTGAATCTATTTGTTTGCATGTCTGGGTTGGTGTTTGCAAGTCCGAGAATTTGTCTTTGTTGGTTTAAATGTTCAAATTGCCTGTCTTTCTCTGTTTGTATGTCTGAATCTATTTGTTTGCGTGTCAGGGTTGGTGTTTGCAAGTCCGAGAATTTGTCTTTATTGGTTTGAATGTCTAAAGTGTCTGTCTTTCTCTGTTTGTATGTCTGAATCTATTTGTTTGCATGTCTGGGTGGGTGCTTGCAAGTCCAAGAATTTGTCTTTGTTGGTTTGAATGTCTAAAGTGCCTGTCTTTCTCTGTTTGTATGTTTGAATGTATTTGTTTGCATGTTTGAGTTGCTGTTTGCAAGTCCAAGAATTTGTCTTTGTTGGTTTGAATGTCTAAAGTGCCTGTCTTTCTCTGTTTGTATGTCTGAATCTATTTTTTTGCATGTCTAGGTTAGTGTTTGCAAGTCCAAGAATTTGTCTTTGTTGGTTTGAATGCCTAAAGTGCATGTCTTTCTCTGGTTGTATGTCTGAATCTATTTGTTTGCATGTGTGGGTTGGTGTTTGCAAGTCCAAGACTCTTGTCAAGTCGAAATTTACTTAGCGTGGGGCGCCACGCTAAGTGAACCTAAATGAACCTAAAGTGAATTCAGTTACTTGAAAAAAAGGGTGGTATTGTAGGTTGGCTGCAGGTGTCCGGGTGAAGGAAAAATCAGTTGTGCTGCCATCTATACCTTAATTGAAATAGATGGTAGCACTTGCTTTAGTAAAAAAAGATGAACCAATGCACGTAACTTAGTGTAAATTAACCCCAAAAGGTCAAATAATCTCCATGAAAATTACACTTTCAGATTCAGCATGTCGAAGAACACGCTTTCAGGTTCAGTATGTCGGAGAAACCTAAAAGGTCAACCCTAAAAGGGTAAGTTAACTCTAAAAGGTTAAAGAATCTCCTTGAAAATTACACTTTCAGATTTAGCATATTGGAGAACCCATGGTTTTGATGTTACCGTTCGTTCGCGCAAGTACGACACTGAAAAAATTCAAACCGACAAAGACAAATACTTGGACTTGCAAACACCAACCCAGACATGCAAACAAATAGAATCAGACACACAAACAGAGAAAGACATACACTTTAGACATTCAAACCAACGAAGACACATTCTTGGACTTGCAAACACCAACCCACACATGCAAACAAATAGATTCAGACATACAACCAGAGAAAGACATGCACTTTAGGCATTCAAACCAACAAAGACAAATTCTTGGACTTGCAAACACTAACCTAGACATGCAAAAAAATAGATTCAGACATACAAACAGAGAAAGACAGGCACTTTAGACATTCAAACCAACAAAGACAAATTCTTAGACTTGCAAACACCAACTCAAACATGCAAACAAATTCATTCAAAGATACAAAGAGAGAAAGACAGGCACTTTAGAAATTCAAACCAACAAAGACAAATTCTTGGAGTTGTAAACACCAACCTAGACATGCAAACAAATAGATTCAGACATAAAAACAGAGAATGACAGACACTTTAGACATTCAAACCAACAAAGACAAATTCTTGGACTTGCAAACACCAACTCAGAGATGCAAACAAATAGATTCAAACATACAAACAGAGAAAGACAGGCACTTTAGACATTCAAACCGACAAAGACAAATTTTTGGACTTGCAAACACCAACTCAGACATGCAAACAAATAGATTCAAGCATACAAACAGAGAAAGACAGGCACTTTTGACATTCAAACCAACAATGACAAATTCTTGGACGTGCAAACACCAACACAAACATTCATACAAATAGATTCAGACATACAAACAGAGAAAGACAGGCACTTTAGACATACAAATCATCAAAGACAAATTTTTAGACTTGCAAACACCAACCCAGACATGCATACAAATAGATTCAGACTACAAACAGAGAAAGACAGTCACTTTAGACATACAAAACAACAAAGACAAATTCTTGGGCTTGCAAACACCAACCCCGACATGCAAACAAATAGATTCAGACATATAAACAGAGAAAGACAGACACTTTAGACATTCAAACCACCAAAGACAAATTATCTGACTTGCAAACACCAACCCTGACAGGCATACAAATAGAGTAAGACATATAAACAGAGAAAGACAGGCACTTTAGACATTCAAACCAATAAAGAAAAATTCTCGGACTTGCAAACATCAACCCAGAAATGCAAACAAACAGATTCAGACATGCAAACAGAGAAAGACAGGCACTTTAGACATTCAAACAAACAAAGACAAATTCTTGAACTTGCAAACACCAACCCAGACATGCAAACAAATAGATTCAGACATACAAACAGAGAAAGACAGGCACTTTTGACATTCAAACCATCAAAGACAATTTCTTGGAGTTACAAACACCAACACAAACATTCATACAAATAGATTCAAACATAAAAACAGGGAAAGACAGGCACTTTAGACATTCATACCAACAAATACAAATTCTTGGACTTGCCAACACCAACCTAGACATGAAAACAAATAGATTCAGACATGCAAACAGAGAAAGACAGGCACTTTAGACATACAAACCAACAAAGACAAATTCTTGAACTTGGAAACACCAACCCAGACATACAAACAAATAGATTCAGACGTACAAACAGAGAAAGACATGCACTTTAGACATTCAAACCAACAAAGACAAATTCTTGGACTTGCAAACACCAACCCAGACATACAAACAAATAGATTCTGATATGTAAACAGAGAAAGACAGGCACTTTAGACAAACAAACCAACAAAGGCAAACACTTGGACTTGCAAATACCAACCCAGACATACAAACAAATTGATTCAAAAAAGTGTTAAAAAAAATGGAGGGCCCGGGGGCCTTTGGGGGCCCGGTGGGGGTCTTTGGGGGCCCGGGGGTCTTTGGGGGCCTGGGGGGATAGGGGCCCTCTGGGGTTGGGATAGGAGACCTTATAACACTGTTAAAATGGAACTTGTGTATTATAACGACCACAGGGTTTCACCCCAAATCATCTTCTAAATCATCTTCTAAAATCATCTTCTGAAGTGTCACAAACTGTTTCGCCCAAATCATCTTCTAAAATGTCTCAAACTGTTTCGCCTAAATCGTCTTATAAAATGTCTCCAACGGTTTCGCCCAAATAATCCCTAAACGTAATTTCTGCGTGTTCCTTTTGTTTTGGCATCCCTGCGCTTTCACACTTGAAATTCCCAGGAAAAAATTCCCGCGTTAATCTCTTCATCTCTAAGGTGTTGTTAGTTACACTATTATGGCTTCGATAGAATATTAATTTATCACTAAGCCTAAAGACCTGAGAAGCCATATTTAAAAATAGAATATCAATTTATCTCTGTCACTAAAGACCATTTATCCCTCAGACCTAAAGATCAAAGAAGCCATAATGTTTCTTAATTCCCCTTTCATGGATCATTAATTCACCGCCGATTATGCAAATAAATTTCTCAGAAATTCTCTCCCCTCGATTATGCAATCAATTTCTCAGAAATCTGTCCCCCTTCGTGGATCAATAATCCTTGAATAAATTATGTAAGCTTGGCGTTAGACTCAATTGTAGATGGCAGCACGGTGTTCGCCTCATACCTCCTGTTAGGTCCCTACTGATGTTGATCTACATCGAAACGCACTCCATCGATGCAAGTTATTAAAAGGGCGTAACAGTTATATCCTAGGAGCAGAATAGAGCATTAAGTTAAAATTTTCAGTGCATATGGAGGGGAATGTTGAACCAACCAAAAGGTACTATATGCATTTTGCTATTACTATTTTTACTGCTACTACAAAGCCTAAGGGTATTAAGGAAGAATTTTCAAGAAATTTTGAGGGGGTTGTTGAATTAAATTGAAACACGTTATGTGTATGCAGGCTGTCAAAAGGTCGTATCAGCAGTATCTCAACAACGGCTTTGAGTATTAGGCTAAAATTTTCAGGGGATGGCGTTGCGCATGTTGAACTAATAATAATAGACTGTGCATACTACTACAAATAGTAGTAGTGGTACTGCTAGTAGTAGCAGTTCGGTTACTGCTACTGCTATTAGTACTATTATTGTTAAGGCTGATGGTTTTAGTGTGGATTTTCCAGGGCTCTTGTGGACGATGTTGGGCTAAATCAAAGCAAAGTATGCAGTTCCTGAAAATAAATTTTCTTTTTTGAAATAATCTTTCGTTGTGTACTTATGTTCAAACGGACCTTACTTAAAAAACACGCCTTGTAATAAATCTAAAATTACTCTTTTTTAAATATAATAAATCCCAAATTACTAAGACTTTAAGGAATGCATAAATTTTTAACTGTCAATCCACATTTGAATTTTTTTTTTCAGTAATCTTGGTTATGATGGTGATTTTTTTCTCTTTTATCAATGTTGTGGGTAATAAAAATATATAGGTCCAAATAAGGATTATTTTTAATAAAGTGAAAATTATGTTCTGGTCTTTCGAAGGCTGGGGGGGGGGGGCAGCCCCACTCCTCTTGTTTTCCGCTTGTTTTGGGTTTCATATATTTATTGGTTATTATTTATATAGTTTTACGGTTGAAAAATTATTTGACGTTATTTTTGCTCGTATTTATTTACAAAAATGTCATTTTCGTAAGTATGACAAAAATCATAGTTACCATTGTGAATCAGCTTCAAATGGCAATATGTCTCATTTTAAAGTTTTTGTCAAAAGTGTTTTTGGGTTTTTGATGATAATGGGCCGTTGTTCGTTCTTTACTAGGTTGCAGCTATCGCTGTAATCATAAAAAACGTGGAGGAATTGTGTTAAAGCCAGTCTCCATTTGGCAGATTCTGCCATTCTGCCATCTTCCAGAAAAAGCAACGTCGAAGGTTGCAGTATCTGCAAACTGCCAAAACGGAGCCGGAATAGAAGTCTCCATTGAAATAACATTTGCAGATTGGCGGTGCAGATTTGCAGAATCTGCCATATTGAGAATGATTTGGGAAGACCTTTACTAAGAGAGAGAAAGGGCAAAATAGTTTCATCTAAATGTTTTCTTTCTCTATGAAAATTTGTATGCACTTACCTCCAGTTTTTTTCTCAAAAATAATTTTCTTAAGGGTACCCTCAGCACCCCAACATTTACCCATGTCGTGAATTGGAGGACAAAAAAAGCAAGTTCAGTCAGTCATTGAATTAGGCAAGCAATATTGACACAGAGTTGAAAGATATATGTTAAACAAAGTTAGTAACAAAAATAATGACTTGGTTCTGCTTACATATTAGTCAATATGTTAGTCAATTATATATTAGTCAATTAGTCAATCATAACACACTCTGGGATTTATTGGCAAGTTGTATGAGTTCTTTTTTGTCATCAACTTCAGCAAAATCACGCGCTGGGGATTGCTCTAGGAAATTGCTACATATTAAAAGCTGTTTAAATTACATATTAAAAGCTACTTATATAAAAGCTACCTAATATTGAAAATAAAATCAATTTTGACAAAAAAACTACATCTTCGTATTTAAGATTTCGGATTACAATCGGCCGAGTTTTCTGTGTGTTATTTGTAACCATGGTTGCGTGGCATTTCAGACGAGAATGAGCATACATTAATGCTATCTTTGAACAGCTATGGGTATTAACTTGAAATCAACAAAAAAAGCTAAAATTTAAAGTAAATTCAACAAAAGAATTCCTTGTCATCTCATCGTAAACAACTGAATCACGTTTTTAGTGGCGTTTTCCCCCTGGTAATTTAAACTTTTATCGTGGTTGCAGTAATATATACAACCTAGTAAAGGGCACCAGGGCCCATAGTAACCAAAAATTTAACAATTGGTTTAAAAAAAACTGTCTAGTGATAAAAAAAATCGCCATGTGTAGCTCATTCAGGAATAGTAACTATTACTTAGATTAATCTATTAGATTAGATTGGAACTATTACTTAAATGGTAAAAGTTTGTTGCAAAAACAAATCAGATATGACGTTTCGACTGGTGCATATAGCCAAGTTGTCTGATTAGTAGAAAACATTGTAAACAAAATGGTGTCGAGAGAACTATCCAAACAGGAGAAAACCCGGGAAAAGTATCATCGAAGCCAAGTAATCGAAGTTTAAGTCACAGAGCATATCAAAATAAGAGGAATGTAAGAAAAGTAGAGAAAGATTTAAAACAAGAACTAAGGACGTGTGAAGTGGAGGCCATGTATAAAATTGCTGAAGATCTTGAAGATGCAGCCAGAAGGCGTAATATTAAAATGCAGTATTGGCATGTTAAAAAAATTACATATCCTATAGAACTGCAAAATAGCCTACGAAAAATTTTACGATGGACTTTTATCGCATAAAGTTTTCGAAGCACTTTCATAAACGTTTTCATCTTTAAATGACAGCTCTGGAAAGACTTCACGAAGAGACAACTGCCTTGCTTTTCTATAGGATTTAAACAGAGTTCGCCAGTCAAGAAGGTCACTTAGACATCCAGTATGATTGCGCTGACTGATTCTTTGTTTAAATGTCAAACCTACGACATCTTGCATATAGTCAGTAAGTTCAGATAGTGATATATCAGGAGAAATAATACGGCGATCTACAATGTATACGCCATAACTCCTTGGATTGTCTATATGCTTAGCCATAAAACTACCAAACCCTGAAAGGTTCGTTGTCACACAGGGGGCACCCCTGACAGTGCATTCGGCGGGGGTATATCCCCATGGTTCATAGTAACTTGGGAAGACCCCAAGATCACAGCCGCATACAAAATCTTCATAATGTAGTCCAAAAAGGGGGCTAGTAGGTGACAGAAATTCAGGGTGAAAAATTACTTTCACGCGGTCACTATCATTGTTAAATAGCTGGCAACGCCTCAAGTTTTTAAGAACAGGGTCAGCATGGTCATCGATAACATTATGGGTTGTAATTGGAGGCAGTGATGACCGCTGGCAGGCAAAAATACAACGCTTCAGTAGGATAATGTCGTCCTTTGAGAGGAGTTCGTCGTTTGCTGAAAATCTGCCACGAAGACATGCTTCATATATTCTTTTCCTGATATGCTCCTGAACAAGATGAACAGTGTCTCTTAAATTTCTAGACATTGCTTGTCCCCGAAGACTTTCAACATTGTAGCTGTTAGTTAGAGATGGGAGTATCAAAAAAGCGATCACAGTCTTATCTGACTTAGATTCTTTCATGTTGCTGTTAAGTTGAGCCAAGCTTTCTATAAAGAGATCTACTCCTTTATTACTAAACTCGTATCTGCCAGCAATGAAAAAATATAAAGTCTTATTAAGGTCAAAATTAAGTTGGCCATAAAAATGTCCACGAGCGAACTTATGTATTTTTTCTTTGCTTACAGCATGTAAGTTATGAGATTCGTTAAGTTCATCTGAATACGACTTCACATTCAAACCATTTGGGGTTATGATATCAGGTAATCGTTTCAGCATTTGTTTAGCTTCCACTGCTGTAATTTCCGACACTGTTGTAAATACGTGGGCTAGGTCAGGATTTCTCGTAATTTTTGTTCCAATCAAACCTATGACAAAGAGCTTCCCATTCTCTTTGCTATTGACCATATAAGGTGTACGTGCATTGTGCAGATTTTTGGCGGAGTATTTATTTGCAGTCCTGAAAATAAATGCTCCGCGTTTTAGCGGTTTAATGAAAGACAAAAAAAAGTTTGCTCCAATTCAATAGCTGAGATTCAGCTTTACCCGTCTACAATTACATTTTTGAAGTTTGCTTTACCTTTTTTTCATATTGAAAAATAGTCTGAAAATACATCCTATTTTTAAATAAGTTTAGATGATTCTCTCAGAAGTAACGTCATAATCTGTTTCGGTTAACGTTTTAAGCTCACCTGCAGCTATGGGTTGTCAGCATCAATTGTTCTGCTGAGCAATATTTCAACCAGTTTCTTGCCGTTTTGGTTTGAAATAGGGTTGTTTGAACTGATATTAGACTTAGTGTAGGAAGAATAATATTACCAGGTAGGTATGACTTGGTCAACTTCAGGACGAGAATTTGGGACGGACGCTCCAATAACAGTAGATTAATAAAAGGAAGAGTTTAGAATCTGATAGTTTAGAAGGGGGGTAGAATGATTGTACGGAATGAGGTTTGGAAAGAAAACAGTTTGCAAAGTTGTGTTACAAAGAAATAAAGTATAACAAAGCTAAATAAAAGAAATAGTTATAACAGAACTATTTGACGGTTTGTAAGTGAGATAACCAGTTTGGACACTACCTTCAGTTTTCCGCAAATGGGACAGACCGAAAAACCCCAAACAATCCCCCTCGGAAGTTCGAAGCGCCGACCACGGTGCAAGGAAAGACCCATTAGGGAGCAATCTGAGGTGGGAGAGAGAAGTGTTATTGATGAAAGTTAGAAATGCAGTTAGGGAAATGGCTTTGGGTTTGATAAAAGTGGGAAGTAGGAAAGTAAGGAAACTAGAGAAGTTTCTATAATATGAGTTAAGGAGATGTTAAACGAAAGCTCTTGGTAAAACTGCTGAAGATCTGGAAGATACAGCCAGTTTGCATAATCGCAAGATATTGTATAGGCATGCTATGAATTGTAAAACTATGATTTAAGTTGTTGGAAATAATATAGAAAAGAATAGCAAAGCTTTTGACAATTTAGAAATAAAGTATGATGTATAGTTAGGAGAAGTTGAAAATAATCCTAAAAAATTGAAAATTAATAAAACTTCAGGAGCTAATAGTATGGTATGACAGTTCTGAAACATGATGGTCAAGTAGTCAGAAAATCCAGACAATTATGAATGCTATTCTTGATTCAGGGAAAATAACGTTTCCCTTGACGTATTACAGGATTCCTTCTACTTATTCTGCACATAACGTTGCTGTAGAAAAACTGTGCAGGCATGGTTGTTGTAGTAGGAAATATGACACCATCATTATCTCAGCTACCTAAGAAGCCGATTTGGACTTTTGTTTTTCATTTCATTTTTTTTTTTAGATTACAGTAGAAAGGCTCTTGGCAGACTAAATGTATCACAGTCAGAGTTTCAGTTTTTATCGTTTCGGGGCTAAAGTTAAGATCAAAGCAAATCGCTGCCTTTAGACTAAATTATTTATAAATGGCTTCCGATATCCACCCCATTATGGCTGCAGCAGTAGCTGCAATCTAGTACCGAGCAAACCCAGCAGCCAATGTCAAAAGTTTGGTAGAGCAGCACTGATGCCAAATTGGATTATTTTACGCCAAACTGGTTTATTTTGATGCTGAATAGCGTGAAAACTTAGGCAACTGGTTTGTGACTTAAAATTTGTAAATTTTTATTTTAAGATAACATAAGCTTTATTCATCATCAAATACACATACAATATTAAATTTTACCATCCCTCTAAGTCTAATTGGTCTTTGGGCCTTTGATTTGGCCTTTTTTTTGTGGCGTGACCTGCTTTTTCGGGAAGGAAGTATTTTCTTTTAGAAATCCATATATATTTTGAATTCGATAGTTTTCACCTGTTTATTTAATTCACTTTAAAAAGAAAAGTAGGCCCCAACGGAGAGCAGAGCTCGTAAAGTTGGGTATATAAATAGCAGGACATAGAAAAAACTAAATATTTCGTCATAATGATAATAATAGCGAAAATTAACTTGATTAACCAAAAAAACAATAACAACAAAAATCTTAAGAAGCAAGGGAGAAAAAATGCTGGGCAGGAGGCTGGTACCAAATAACCAGCGAAACCATGACTCTAAACCTGACAAAACGAAACTAATCTTTTTGGGCACGAAAAGCCAAGATCAAGGCCACCAGCTGCTCAAACTCTTAGGTCAAAATACTCAATCACATGCAGAGTTTTCAAGTTTTAAGAGACATGTAAGGTAAAGAATACGGCATCAGCTTTTACAATCCCTACCGGCGGTACTGCTCTCCGTTTCATGGCCCTTCAGCAAAGAATTGCAATAGGGGGCTGGGATCCAGCCATCCTGTGCTTTCGCACACCCCTCCCGTTTACCTTCTCCAGGTATTTCCGGGTGCCCATTTGGAGCTGGGTTGACTCTGGCTGAGTTTACAGAGTCACGCCACTGACCCCTGTTCATATAAAAAAACCAGCGACACCAGGACTCGAGCCCTTGTCCTCACGGACAAAGGGTCTCAAGTCTAGCGCGCTATCCACTCGGCTAGGATGACTTAGGGACATTTAGTTTGATCTCATCATCCTTATGTGACTATTCAGTGAGAAATTCAGATATAAGCTGACTTATTTTATTACAACTGAAGGTACAGCGTACAGGGAAGGTGATTGTATTAGCGGCTATTAGAGTAGGGAATCGGGTGAATATGTACGAGATTTCATAACTGACTTAGGGAAAAGGTGAACATACTACTCAGTTTCTTTTTTTTGTGCTCTTTCCGAATATACTAATGAATTCATTCCCAAATGCACCCCACCCCGCGTCCGATGGTCCCAAATATAGTCTTATTAATGTATTACTCCGTTAGAGTCATCATTGGAGTCATCAAACAGTTGGTGGTAATGAAGAGGAGCGATTCGGCAGAATATCAGCAGAATACGAAACTCTAAAATATGCAATTTTGATAACAATTGATACACAAAACAAAATTGACTATTAATGTTGATTCCAAATGTAGAAAATTCAATAGGTTAAATATCACCCGTCAAAAGCTACGAGCCAGATAAAATCTGCCTGATTTTCGATTCGAAAATGGAGGGAAACACCCCCAAGAAGGAAAGCGATCTTATTGATAAATCACACCATCAAAGTCAGCATATCTCAGAGCTCTACTGTTCAACCAGGAAACCGGGCAATTTTTACGTGGGGGAGGGGGAGGGAAGGAGATTTCATGGCATGATTTGAAAAACGGTCAGAAATTAAATAAACTAGACAAGTTTTTTTTCAGCTGAGAGTAAAGAACAACATTAAGACTTAAAACGAACATGAGTGGGGTTTCTCCTTTCTCAAGGGAGGAGCTCCCTTGATCTTTGCGCTACAGTTTAACTTTTTTCATAATTCTTTATGAAAAAACTGGTCTGTGTTTGACCAGAAAGACTGGTCAAACACAAGGGGCCATTGATTATGCGCAACTATGAAGTTTAAGTATAGTTTGGTTAAATTAGTTGAGTCTTTTCAACTTATTAACTACAAGTCCACAAGAAAAACTTTAAAACATAAGGTTATTATTAATTGATTTAGGACTGAATTCAGCATTACATTTATTTATACATTCGTTGTTTCGCCTGTGCAAAAACCAGTCCTTAGATTTCCTTGTCGTATAATTTCTGACTTTGTAAAACTATGAAGCTTAATTATAGTTAATTAAAGTAATGAGCGATTTGTTTACGTTTTAACTGAAAAGGGTAATTTTGATCAAGTACATATTTTTTTTTGTTTTTTGACATTTGCCATCTAGTTATTTGCAATTAATTTGTAATTTGTTTAGTTTGTGTCATAAAAATGGTTGAAGCTACATTCTGACTGAAGATGTTAAATTGAATTAAACACTTAAGTTTTCATTTTCTGTCATTATTATTCGTGCTTAATTTTGTCTTTGATATATAAAATTTGTGTTTAACAAAAAAGGGTCAAAGCTAAATTCTGAAAGAAGACGGTAAATATAATTAAGCACCTTATTGCTTTAATTTTTGCAATCTTTTTGCATTTGATTATTTGCATTTAGTATTCAGTTTTATACACAATATAAAGTTATATAGCAACTTATTGGTTATATTATCAACTTATCAACAAGAAGTCCAAAAAAAACCCATTAAAACGTAATGCTATAATTAGGTGGTTTGAGGATTGATTCAGAATTCATGACATTCATTAATACATTCATTGGTTCCCCTGTACAAGGACCATCAGAATTTCTATTTCTTATAATTTTTGATTGCTCGCAAGATACAATTTAATCAAATTTTAAGTGAAGTAACTGAGGCCTATCTAGTTATCAGCAAAAAGTCTTCAAGAATAACTACAAAGTACATTATTTTTAGGTGAATTGAGGATTCATTGAGTGTCTCACTGTACAAGAGCTTGACAAGATGAAATACCTTGTTATATTATGTTTGTTCCAATTTGTACTGTTGGTAAAGTGCACGAAGTCTGAAGAGAAGCCGTCATGGGCAAAAAAAGATTTGAGAGATTATACAGATGCTGATTTGGAGAGACTGTATGAGCAGTGGGAGGTATGTAAAAATCTCACAAGGCGCGTAGGCCGAGGAAGAAGGGCGTTAATTGGTGTGTGGGGGCAATTGCCCCCTAGATTTAGAAAAATACCTGTTTTGGTGTTTTCATCGCAAGAAAAATATTAATTTACCCCTTTTTAGATTTTGCAAAAAACTTGTTTTATCGCTTAAACAATTCACCCTCCCCCCTTATTTTTGTGAATTGGTGCATCTGTAGGAAGTGAAACAATTCAACCAAAAATTTATGATTCCCACAGTTTAGACTGGGGAATAAGAGCAATTCCTGCAGAAGTGGGTTATACATCCAACGGTTATACGTTACGGTTTTATCCGAGTATTTGCGTATTCAAAGATAATTGTTTTTATCAAAAAACAATTACCAAGCAACATCGGATAATATCAAACTATATATATCAAACAGTAAGTATCAAACAATATTAAAGAAAAAGGTTGTTTGTTTTTATCTTGTTGGTTTTGTTCGCGTTTTCGTTCAAAAAATGTGAACGTGTTTCGTTGTAACTTTGTCTTATCATTGGCAGCGCAATAGCGCTACCTAAGTAAAGAACGATGTTGGCACAATGTATTATTATTTTTTGGTTTCTTGGTCTTAGACCAGGACACTTCGTATCGAAGTTGTCATAGGAACTTCGAAAAAGGCTCATTCGATTGGAAATTGGAGTGGCTTGTGCCCTTTTTAATAGTCGAAAGTGATTGGAAGGCAACTAACACCCCTTCCACGCCCACCATTTCTCCAAACACATCCAATCAAAATTTTGAGATAGCCATTTTGTTCAGCGTAGTTGATTTCCAGATATAAATTATGTTTTTGACGGGGACAATGCCCCACAGCCCTCAGGACAAGGGTTGTAATTTGTGCCCTAGGGGCATATAAGGTTTTTTATAGAAAGCATTGTCGTAGAACTTCAAAAAAAAACTCGTTCGATCGGAAATTCAAAAGGCTAGTGCCCTTTTGAATAGTCGAAAATGATTGGAAGGCAACTAACCCCCCTCTCACGCCCACCATTTCAGCCAACACATCCCATAAAAATTTTTGGACAGCCATTTTGTTCAACGTATTTTAAAGTTCTGGAAAGTAGGTATTCAAGGTTGACAACCCCCCCCCCACAGCCCTCAGGACAAGGGTTGTGAGTTATGCCCTGGGGGCATATAAGGTTTTTTGTAGAAAGTGTTGTCGTAGAAACTTTAAAAAGGGTTCATTTGATCGGAAATTGAAATGGCCAGTGCACTTTTTAACGCCCACCATTTCTCCAAACACATACAATCAAAATTTTGAGATAGCCATTTTGTTCGAAGTAGTTGAAAGGTCTGGAAATTATATCTAAGAGGATAACACTCCCCCCACAGCCCTCAGGATAAGGGTTGTAAGTTGTGCCCTGAGGGCATATAAGGTTTTTATTGAAAGCTTAGTTGTAGAAACTTGAAAAAGGGCTCATTCGATTGGAAATTGAAATGGCTAGTGCCCTTTTTAATAGTCGAAAGTGATTTGAGGGCAGTTAACCACCCTTTCACGCCCACCTTTTTCCCAAACACATCCAATCCAAATTTTTAGATAGCCATTTTGTTCGACGCAGTCAAAAAGTCTGGAAATTATGTTTTTGAGGATTACACTACCCCCACAGCCCTCAGGGCAAGGGTTGTCAGTTATGCCCTGGGGGCATATAAACTTTTTTATAGAAAGCATCGTCGTAGAAACTTCAAAAAGGAATCATAATTTAATTATAAATTGAAACGGCTAGTGCCCTTTTTAATAGTCAAAAGTGATTTGATGGTATGTAACCCCCCTCTCACGCCCACCACTTCCCCAAACCCATTCAATTAATTTTTCGAGATATCCATTTTGTTCAACGTAGTTGAAAGGTCCGGAAATTATGTCTTTGAGGATGAAAAACCCCTCACAGCCCTCAGGTCAAGGGTTGTAAGTTACACCCTGGGTATATATAAGATATTTATAGAAAGCATTGTCGTAGAAACTCGAAAAGCGCTCATTCGATTGGAAATTGAAGGGCTAGCGCTATTTTTAATAGTCGAAAGGGATTGGAAGGCTCGATATTTTTGTAGTAAAGATCGACGTGGGTACGGGTAAATTATTTTTCTTTTTTTTGTTTAGACCAGGGCACTTCGTATCGAAGGAGTTGTCTTAGGAACTTCGAAAAGGACTCATTCGATTGAAAATAGAAAGGGCTAATGCCCTTTTTAATAGTCGAAAGTGATTGGAGGGCAACTAGTCCACCTTCCACGCCTACCCTCCCATTTGTCCATTATGTTTAAAAACTAAATGTTGCCTTAAGATTAAATGAAAATGCACTGTTTTAACATCTCAGCAGTGTCCCATCTCAGCAGTATCCCAAGAACGACTGAGGGTATTATGTTCAAACTTTCGGGGCTACTTCTGCTCTTAAAATTTAACCAAATCAAAATAGCGTAAGTGTATCTAAGCTATCAAAGAAAGTAAACAGATTTTTTTTTGCGAATGGTATCAAGTTTTCTATTTCAGGTCAACTAAAGGAGGTATGAAACTAAATTAAACACTGCTATTTGTCTCCAGATTTTAAAAAGGGTGTAGGTTGTTAAAAATTTCTGAAAATTTTCTCAAGCATATAAACTATAAAATCTTAAAAAAATGAAAAGGTTTCAAGAATTATTTTCTATTTCCCTGAAAAGACTGTGTCAATATAAAACGAACAGAAATTAATTTGAAAAACTTTTTCCATAAAATAAGTTTTTCAAAGAAAAGTAAAGAACTCCATTAAACCAAAAATGAGTAAAAATAAAATCAAATTATCTACCAAGCGTGAAACTACCACAAATCAGCATCGATAAATAAATGAAACTCAAATCGAACAGAAATTGCAATAAATAACCGAGTCAAACTCAAAACGAGTAGAAATTAACATGAGTAGGGCTCAAAACCCCTATGCCTTCCCAAGGCCAGAACATAATTTGTACTTTACTGACAAAAATACAAATGAATGTGCATTATCAGTACATATATACTGATACATTTACTCATATTTAGTAATCAAAATGTTAATAGAAGTAAAAACATTAGTAATAAAAGCTATAAAACTAAAAACATTTATATTTGTTGGACCCGATAGCTGAGTATTAGACCAGTCTCCATACTTAGCTTCATTTGTATTGGAAGGGAATCAATGAAGAATTAGAATACAGTGTTTCTTCGGAAGTTCGTTAATACTGTTTTACGATTTTCTTCTTTTTTTTGTTACAGCTTTAATGCTAGAAAGCTATTTTCAAAACTGCCTTTGATTTAGTAAGAAAAGTCAGGGATATGTATGGATTTATGCGTAAACCATCCTACAAAAAGGAAAATGATGGAGTACAATTAAAACAAAAAAAAGAAAAGCGAACCAACACTCAAAAGCAACAACAAACATTATTCCTAAATATTAAAAATGACATTTTGCCACTCGTGGCGAATTTGCTTACTGGACATTTGAGCGTTAATCTCACATAGCTTAGAACATGGATTAGACAAATCATATTTCCTCATGAGGTACGTGTTACGGGTCCATAGCTGAGTGTAACTAGCCTGTGTAACTAACCTGTGTGTAACTGTATATTTCTTTACGTCTTGATTCTCGACTCACGTTTTAATTTTCACTGTCGCTTTTCTTCTAACCACGTTTTTCTTTCTTCCTAATTTGCATTTTCGATTACTTCAGGCAATTTATCAATGCCCTTTGCCTTTGCTTTTGCTTTACTTTTCTTTGAAAAACTTATTTTGTGGAAAAAGTTTTTTTTTTAATTAATACAGCTAAAGAAGGGAAGCGGTTATACTCCCAAAATATTTGTCTTGTTTGTCCAGTATTTTCTTTGGCCTTCAAAAAGCCCCAATTCTCAATTTTCATTCCTTTAAGTTTTTCTTTTCTTTTCTATGTTTATTTGCGTCTTTTCATATGAATCCTAAAAAATTCTCAAGTGGATTTCACCTTCCAAGTGGATTTCTCTGTTGGAAATTAATAGTAAAGTGACCAATTTTGCTTCTAAAATCAGGGTTTTGGCATATTAAAACCGTAAATATCTCATCCATATTTGGAATGTAATTACATTTTTAAATTCAGGCTTGAGCAGTACAGATTTTCTCTGGTAGAACAATAAAACAAAAATAAACAAAACAAAAATAAAAATAATAAATACTGGCTCATTTTGAACTGAGATTACTGACTACCGATTTTTTTTTTTTTTTTTTTTTTTTTTTTTTTTTTTGGCGCTTTAGTATAGGGTGTGTAACTCAGTAAATTCTGTTAAAGTAAATAGATTTTGTAAAATTAAGTGACCCAAACGATTTAGTAGTTTTGTACGTAATTCCCCCCAATTTAGTTATACATATATCCTTGCAAGTGTATCAAGTGAAGTTGATCAATAAAAAAAGTTTTATTAATAATATTAATTATAAGTGGAGGTTGTACGGGTATACATCACCGTGAAAAAAAATGGACAGGAAGGTTTCGCCCCTTTGCAAATTGTAAGGCTTTGTAGATTCAGATTAAGATATGGCTTAATTAAATAAAGGAGACAATGTGAAATTTATAATTTTTATTTTAACAGGAATTGAATTTTTCTTGAAAAGCTTCGAATTCCAAAGAAAACATTTATATAGCAATAACCGATAAAGAAAAGGACAGAGCTGCACAGGCGCTGCCAGGCAGAATTCAGCGTTGCTTCAACCGAAATATGTAAAAAACTGAAATCCTTTACGTTAGTCCTAAGTGTCGGGTTGAAAAGCTTGACAGTAAAAAGCATAGCAACCAGTTGAAAAGCTTGTCGGGTTGAAAAGTATAGCAACCAGGAAAAAGAAAATTTTAATTTGGGGTAGGATGTCAAAAAGTAGATGAAAAATATTTTGGGTTTTGAAATATTTTGTAACTAAGTAAACAAAAATAAAAAGCGAAATGTTTTTTTTACCTTTGTGATTTGTTTTCCAGGAAGATGATGAGCCTTTACCTGAAGATGAATTGCCAGAATACAAGCGAAAACCTCCCTCAGCAGGAATTGATTTTAGTAAGGTAAGTTAAAGATTCATTCTATTATACTACAACATAATAATATATTAACTCTGAAAAATCTGTCGTCATCGGGATTCGAAACAAAGACCTCTAGAATACCAGCTTGGTATATGTATGTATATGTATGTATGACGGCACTAGACCCTTAAGATCCAAACCGGCGGTGCTGATCTCCGTTTCGTGGCCCTTCAGCCAGGAAGTGCAATGGGGGGCGACCCATAGAATACCAGCTTGGTCCCTCAAGCCTACCATTTGGATTGATCAAAGACCATTGTTTTATGCCATCATTTTAGCTCTATATTCTCTGGCAGACCGGTGTGCTGCTAATTGCATTGCTTGATTCGATATATCTTCCTTGTCTTCTCAAAACAAGTCCATATCGACACTTTTTTGGTTTGGAACAACTATTTCACAGGTGGTTTTTTGCTTACCATCATCTTCGTTATTATTTTCTTTCTGATGGGCTTCCTATTTTTCTTTTCCTTATTTAGCTTTAATTTTCAATCCAAGAATTTAGTAAAATTGCAGGTCTAAGCTAATCAAGCCTGTCTGCCTGCAATTTACTCCGAAGGTTAAGGTGGTTATTAGCTCACGTTTCTGTCGACATTCCTGTTAATAGCATTGAAAGAACTTTCCCGAGTCAAGCTGCTCGATAAAGTATATTATCATACGTAATGCTCAAATTTTTGTTATTGACATGTTGTGCTTTAGATTGTTGTGATGTGCAATTTTTCGTCGTGTTGCCCTCGATGGCACAAAAGTTGGGCGTTGTTCAATTTCGGTCATAGAATAACATCTGAACAGCTAATTTGGGCTGTATATCAGATACATTTTTCGGAGCAAACATTCTAATTATAACCCTGCTGTTCAAGTCTTTTGGGAATATTTGATTTATTTTAATGCCTTTCACCATATGTTAGGTCGTCCTGGAATTTTAAGTCGCGTCATGTAGAGATAAACAGACAAGGAGAGAGCATATAAAGAGTGTACGCAAGTGGCTTACCAAAACTTTTATTTTGGGACGGGTCCAAACAAAGTAGGGGAGGGATCCAACTTTAAAAAGTTACTTTCGCAGGCGTTATATAATCCAAAGCTCGTATTTCCGCAAACTATAATTTTTCATATCTAAGGCACTGGAGGGTTTCAATCCTTAAAGTTTTTCCGTGTTGCTCCTACTGGCATCAGAAAATTCTAAGCAGACCTGATATTTTTAGCCAAAACGTAATGATAAAACCAAGAAATTGCGTTAATTTGGTTGTGCATAACCAAAGAAAAAGCTTTTTCTTCCACTGGACACCCAAAATACGCCAAATATGCCTGGAGCTTATTTTGTGTGGCATTGGTCCAACGTCTGGGGAAGTTCTCGCTGTCCCGACTGAAGGTCATATCTGACTTTGTCACATATCTGAGATAAGTGACAATTTCCCGACAGATGGAAATTTGTGGATGACCTAACGGTTGTTGAAACCTGCTACCGAAACTTAGTAAGTAACCCAATGAGTATTTTCAGTGATATCACAGATGACGCTGCGGAGTTAGGCATGAGAGTAAAACCCTCTAAATCTATGATAATGCCAACTTGTTTCCTTAAAACCTCACCCCTTTTCCTCAACCCTATCCCCCCAGATATTTCTGTGTCTTCCTTTAAATTACTTGGGGTTACAATTTCCTAAAAATTAAATGTGGGATATCCCACTATATAATGAATAAATATATTATCTTATCTTATTATAATTGCCTAAAACTATTTTCTAACTTGTTCTCAAAGGGAAGAGCAGCATGGCAATGTATGTTCACTTGCACTTTGATCCTACTAATGTACGTTGTCCAGTTGGCCCTCCCTTAAGAATCATTTAGCAAACTGTTTTTGGCAACTATTTTAAGAGTTTAAAAATGTCAGATACGGCCTTTTGTCGTGAAACTTATTGAGGAACTGAAAAATTATTGAGCCAAAAATTTGACATTGAAATTATTTACTAATAACTGCTATTAAGAAACTTGCCATTTCAACTTACAAACCAAATATGTTTTCACACTATAGATTTTCTATTTTTCATTCCTTGTGTTTTATTTTTTATCTTTTGAAAGCTTTTGATTAGTTCTGATGAACTGAATGAACTGATGGGCTGTGGAACTGAATTACCTGGTTGTTTAAATGTTGGGTCAGAAACTCTAAACACAGGGAATGCTGGCGTAAGAAACGAGAGGATTTTATCTAGTTGATTTTCACCCTTTTGAAAGGTACACGACGTGAAAAACCTATTTCTTCTTTGGAGCGATTTCAACTTTTTTTCAAACCCAAAAGGACTTGTTTGGAATAAAACACCAGAATAATTTACTGGGTAGAAAAAATATTTTGCGCAAGGGGGCGGGAGATAAATCTGCTAAAACGAAAGTACTAGGGGTTGTTGCTTTGTAAGCAGCCACTTGATGAGATTGAAATTAAAATTGTAATTTTCCCAGAATTAGTTGGGGTCATGAGTTTTCGAAAATATATAGCCGGAATTGAACTTTTAGAAATAAGCCGGGTCAAAAGTTAAGCATTTTTTTTTTTTTTACCAAAATCTAGAACCTGGACAAGTTGATCTAAGATTAATGTTTTCGGAATCGTCGGAGTTTCAGCTTAGAACAGCTGTTTGATCTACCAATCCGAGTGGATTAATTCATAACAATATCCCCTGGTGTCAAATATTTAAACAATTAATAATGGAAGGATAGATCGTGAGTTGATTTTTTTTTTTCAAGGACCTTGGACTCGAGCATTTTCAAGTAATCGAGTTGAGCTTCTGAAGATAAATTTAGTTGGATGATTTTTCAAGTGGATTCGGTTCCCTTGCTCGTGACTCTGCACTTTTCTTAAAAAATATACCCTTGTACCTGAAATGAAAAGGATTATCTTAAACTTTTTTTTTCGAAAATGAGTCAAAATGTGACAAAAGTTCCTCTACTTTATTTCCATCTGCTGACTTGTTTTGGGAGGCATATTCTTCATAGGAGACATGAGAAACCGGCCATCATTGAAAATAAATCTTGCGGTACCATTTGCTCAAAGACTTTCTAAAGCAAACATACGTTTTCCAACTAAAACCAAAAATGAAGGCTCAATATTCAGCTGCAAATTTTTTTTTAATTTTTTCTAATTTATATCCATCGATTCTCAAAATTTGAAAATATAGAGACAGGTCTTTTTTTTGTTTAGACGCGAAGGTATCAGAGTGTTAAAAATTGGGCTTATAAACCTTTTTAATTTTGTATTATTATTAAAGATATTCAGTATACACATTGAGACAAAACTTTTCTCTTTAGATTGATGCTTCGGATCCTGAGAGTGTTTTAAAATTAACCAAAAAAGGACAGACACTGATGTCGTTCGTGACAGTCTCTGGATCACCAACTAGAGAAGAAACAGAAGAAATCACGAAACTTTGGCAGAGTGGTTTGTGGAATAGCCATATTCAAGCTGAAAGGTAAAGGGTGCAACAAAATTAGTTTAATTTGACTTGAACTTCTTAAAATATATTTGTTTTGTTATTACATTCTTTTTTTTATATATAGAGTACTTTACTGGCGGAAATTTTAATCAAATACGTACTTACTTCAAATTTCATACGAATTAAGTGCGAACCTACAATAGTTTATTAGTTAATGCCTTAATGGGCATTATGATGATAAAACATGAGTGATTTAATGAGTAATGAGTAAAATATGAGTGTTACTGATTGAACTTTTCACTGATTAATTCTCATAGCTTTGGTCATTTGCCTCCATTTTCCCAATTTGATGATGATTGTGCAGAAGTTAATACACTGAATATGCTAGTTAACCATATTCACAAAAATTTAATTCAATGTTAATTTTCGATCGTTCCAGCAGTTAATTGGGTTTGGGATTGGCTTTGCATCTTTGTTAGAGGATTGTTTCAGTTATTTCAGTTTTATTAATTGTTTGGTTTGAAATCATGCGTTACCCCCCTGCCTAGCATGTGATTTTGGGGATTTTTTAGGTGAGAGGTTGGATTTTGTTTTTCCTTTCTGTTTTGTTTCATATTTTTTTTTGTTGGTATGTTTCTTTTATTTTTTTTTTCTCACTTGTTCCTTCCTGGCCATGGAGTCTTAGGGGGGGGGGGCGAGTCTTTGTTGTAAATTATTGCTGAAACTGTGGACTAGGATTAAACCAATCTTCTGAACCCCAGTTTCACAAAACATGTTGCGCAATGCCTTTTGGACGGTGACCAAATCATCACTAATAGAATTGTGAGTAAAAGCTAAAAAATTCAAAAGCAGTGTAAAAAATAAAACTGCGCGATGAGATGTCAAATATTGATCATATTTAGACCCCGGCGCCACACCGGCGGATCGACCAAACGCCGCCAACGAGAGGCCCGGTTGACCGCCACCGAAGTGTCGCCACGCCGCCGGAAGAGGCGTTCGGCTGACTTTGAATTAATTTTTCGGCAATTCTTTATTGTGTCAAACGCAAAGTCAGGGCTTTTCTTTTTTCGTGTGGTTAAGTATTTTGATTTTCTTTATTAGGACTCAAACAGGGCTTGCACTATCCCCGAATTTTCGGGTATTTCCCCGAAAATCTATGCGTCACTCCGAAGACAAATTTGGTTCCCCGAATCCCCGAAAATCACCCAGTCACGGTGCCACCCCTAGCGATTTATCACCGGTGACTTTCCCTGCCAAATATTACTTTGCATACCATAATTCTTCACTTCTTGTTCGTTAATTTTAACCAGACAGATGCAATTGCAATATACACAGTTCTTCATATGTTGACAAAAAAGTATCGTATTTATGAAATGAGATTAAATCATTTCGAATGCAGTTTCCCAATTGCTATTTCTTACATCATTTGTAGTCAAGAATTTTATTTTTAAGTTGAATAGAACGCATTCACTACTATACAGCTTCAGTTGGATTTTGAAATTGATAGTCGACAGATTGTTTTTACAGCTGAATCGCAAGTTTGCAGAATTTTGTTTTCTTTTGCTGTTTTTAGAGGGAGGTATTACATTTAAATGATAATATCTCAATTTTTTTATTGAAAGCAGGGATGCCAAAAAGTTAATTATTTTCTTTTTAATTTAAAGCAGAGACGGTATCCTATCATGGTGGTAGCCAGAGGGGGGGGGGGCTATCATATTTAAATGATAATACCTCGTTTTTTTTAAATCAGGGATGCCAATAAGTTAATTATTATTTTTTAATTTAAAGCAGAGATGGTATCCTATCACGATGGTATTCAGAGGGGGGTATAGGGAGTTATTATATCTAAGTGATAGTACCTTGATTTTTTGTTTATTGAAAGCCGGGATGCCAAAAAGTTATTTTTTTTAATTCAAAGTAGAGACGGTATTCTATCAAGGTGGTATCCAGAGGGGGGACACGGTAGGGAAGTATTATATTTAAATGATAATATCTCAAATTTATTTATTTTTTAAAGCAGGGATGCCAAAAAGTTAATTTTTTTCTTAATTTATAGCAGAGACGGTATCCTATCAAGGTGGTATCCAGAGGGAGGGGTTAGGAAAGTATTATATTTAAATGAGAATATCTTGAATTTTTTTTATTAAAAGCAGGGATGCCAAAAAATTAATTATCTTTTAATTATTAATTAATTATTTAATTATTTTATTTAAAGCAGAGACGGATCTCATAGAACAGTATATGGCTGCTTTAAAAAAATACAAAAGGGAGTGTGATGGCAGGTACGAAACTTTAACAAGAATATGTTATTTTGGTTGCTACCAGTAGCTACTAGGTGGAGTATCCTATGAAAGTTTACAGTCAATGTGTAAAGAAAGTAAATTTGTAAATTTAAGCTGTGATTTGAGAAAGACTGATGAAAACATTAATGTTTGCGGTCAACATTGATCGCGCGAGTGGCGCACCGCCGCTGTTTTTGGCCCCGCCGCCGCCGGTCTTCCCTCATCGGCGCGGCGCCGGGGTCTAATCATATTAATAAGGTGGCTTGAGTCTGCTCAGTATGTGTACTATGGAATAATGGCGTGTGCGTGTGAAACGTAAAATCCAAATCCTTTGAATAGTTTAACTAAAAAAGAGGGAATAAAAAAGCAGAAAGTCCTGAATCAGATTCATATTATGATGTATATTCAAAACATTTAGAGATCTTTTGATAACAATCTCTTTAAATAGTGTGGAACAGGGGTATCAATTCGCAAAAATCTTGTGGGGGGGGGGTGTGCTTTTTAAAATTTAGGGGGGAGGCACTTTTGTTGTTTTCGATTTGTTTACTGAAAATACCAAAAAGGACATTTTTTTATGAAAAGTACCGAAAAGGCACCCTTGGGGGGAGGGATGGCAATTGAATTGCCTGAGGTGTAATGAAGAAGGAGAGTTAGCCTGTAGCCTCAGGACAGGGTGATCTGGAAAGCAACAGTCTCGTTGGCTTAACGCCGCATCGAGTTAAAAGATAGTCCTTTTTCTTAATCCAATTTAAATGTCCTTAGAATGAACTTTTTAAATATCTTAGATGAATCTTCTAATGAAACTCGACTTGAATTGAAAATCAAGTGTTTTGCAGGCATCAAGATATGGCTAATTGTAGAAAAAGCCAAGACCACAGTTTATATAATTATCCAGTATGATCTTTCCCTATCTCACCCATTATAAAAACCCGGACCAAGGTGCGAGTGCTCCAGAGAACGTTTTTGCAGATAGAAACATAGGCGGCATCAGATCTTTTCACGGGTAGACAAGTCAGACTGTGATCTAACCGGAAACAAGTGGAAACCCGCTATTACGAATAATGTACTTTGTTGGAAACAATCGGAAACAGACTAACCCGCTAATGCAGAAAGAAGTGGGAGGAGCTTTTTGTTCGCACCGAGAACGAAGACCAGAAATGATCTGCGATAAGCTTACTGGATAATTATATGAACTGTGGCCAAGACAGATAGCAAGAGTGATTGAAAGGCAAATCTGGGATAGCCTTTGGATATAGTAATATGTAAAGAAATGCATGTATAGTAATACATACATATACATAAAGAGTAATATATACATATTGTAATAGCTGTTTAATATCTTCATTATGATTTGTTTCTTGTTTACTAAGAGATCGAAAGAGTTTTCTTGGGGTGGTCCTTTTAGAAACGTTAGTTTACGTATTCCATTTACACTGAATTTGGATCCAATCTCAAGGCTTATTTAGACATGGGCGCACGCAAGTCTCATCCTTGAGGGGATGGGGTGGATAATGGAAAATAATTGGATCATTGTTGAATGTGTAGTCTCTAAGAGGGTTTCTGAAAGGGTTTGCTTTAACCCAAATAAAAATTTATGTTGCTTAGTGGGGTGGGCTGGTGGCTGCAACGATTTATGCTATTATATAAATTATGTTCGAAGATCCGAGACTTTTTTTTTTAATCTTTGTTCTAATTAACTTTGACTTTATTTGGGCATAATTTTAAGGTTTTAATTATCCGTGAAAGCGTTTGCGACTAAACGAAGGTAATTTATGCGTCTCTAACTGACGAAACTATTGTTAAGAGACTATAATTGTAAGCCCGGTACCCAGTATCAGTCTTCCAATTGGTCAGTTTTTTATACCATTTATACATTGGGTAAAGAATTTGCACCCTCTATATGCATATTTCAGTCTCTTCAAAATTTTTCTCAAAATCATCCTCTTCTTTTACAGAATTATTATTATTATTATTATTATTATTATACTGATATCAATTCTTTTAAAAAATATAATAATAACTTTTCTGAAATATAATAATTCGAAAAATGTAATAATTCTCCGAAAATAATTATAATTTATTTTCGACCAACTAACATTGTAAAAAAGTGGGGTAAAAAAAAAGAAAGGAAAAGACATACAAAACAATATCAAATATAAAAAAAAGAATGCAAGTCAGAATCGCACGAGAGGATGAAAAGGACATAATAAAAATAATAATTTATTTCCGACCCACTAATACGGTGGTAATTTAAAGTTTTGATTATCTGTGAAAGCGTTTGCGACTAAACGAAGATAATTTAGGCGTCTGTAAATGACGCAACCATTGTTAAGAGACTATAATTGTAAGTCCGGTTCCCAGTATCTGTCTTCCAATTGGTCAGTTTTCTATAGCATCAATACATTGGGTAAAGAATTTGCACCCTCTATATGCATATTTCAGTCTCTTCAAAAATTTTCTCAAGATCGTCGTCTTCTTTTACAGAATGAGGTTTAATATAGAATTATTATTGAATTATTACTATACTGATTATTGTTATTATAATTGTAGTTATTTATATAGAATAAGAAATAAAATAGGAATTGCAGTAGATCAGGCACTCACGTCAAGACCTCAGGTCTCCGTCGTTCAGGATCTTTGCAGGTTACTATGTTGGCAAGGTTTCCCTCGTCGAAAATAAATTGTCTTGGAAGGGCCTACTGCAGATGCAAGGTAAATTTATATTAATACCGTCTTTGATAATTTAAGGTTTATGGTGGATGACAATCGAGCAATATTCATGTTCAAAGATGGGTCATTGGCATGGGACGCGAAGGACTACTTAGTTGAACAAGAAAGATGCGAGGTTGTTTCCATTGAAAATAAACAATATTATGGAAAAGGTGCAAAGGTATTGACAATATTTACAGTTTTCTTGTTTTCCAATCAAACACGTTATAGAAACTAGGATGTAAATGTCAGTACAATTACACTGAGAAATCCTTGACAATTTAGTTACCCCCCCCCCTCGTGGAAAATTGTACACGCACTTTATTGTAAGGTGTGGTATTTATTAACACTAAAAGCCTTTATGGGCCATTGTTAATACAGAAATTCACAACGCTATAAAATATGAAAACAAAAACCCTTGAATCCAAATTGAATAAACAAATCAAAAAATATATTATCCATACCCACAAACATTTCTAGCTTCTTGATCCCTATGAAACTTCCGTCACCTAGCATAACTCAACCTGCTCCTCGCTGTTGAACCACCCCAGAATAATTCACTACCTCAATTCGTTTAATTCCTTACAAAAACCAAAAAAATGCATTAAATCATCCTTCCCGTTCTTCACCATGGGCGAAAATAAGGACTCGCCTTCGACCTCACCCTTCACAAAAGTTTCTCTTATCACCAAAGTGGTGAAAAGTGGTTTCTTCTTACCGATATTTTCCACTTTAATTCCGCCTTGCCTTTTGATAACCAATTATCAAGAACCAAAACAATATTGATATCCAATGAGACCTTAAGTAAGAACGGACGAGCTATTCATTTGGGCTTCGTTAGTCAAAGCGTGTGCAGTGAAAATGTATAAGGTCCACAGATTAGAATTCTTTTAGGTAGTTTTGCATCAGGCTGTATAAAGCTAGTGAAACATACCAGCAGTAATAAATGAAAAAAATGATAAATAGAGAACAACATTAAAACATCTGTAGTGATTAGGCACGCAACGTTGTCTAATCATATTTTTATTTTCGCGAATACCTTTTTTATTTTTAAAAGGTTATAATAAAAAAGGTCATAATATATTGCGTATAATGCGTTCTGCCCACAAAGAAAAATCACATAAGATTACCCAGTAGAGTTTTATTTTGTCTATGTAGTGTTTCAAATGTCTAAAAGCAAACACAGTAGTCTACCTGAGCTCTGCCCAATGATAGATAAACTATCTATCAACATGTGAATTGAATCATTTTTATACAATTCTGAAAAAGTTATGCCAGGTTTACCTGTCACAGAGACTATCAGCTCTTGGCTTTACTCTAATTAGCTATGGCTCTCAAGTTTTTCATCACTTCCACCAAGTAGATTTTAATTCTATAAAGAGTAAGTAGCATAAAATTTGCAACTGAGGATAAACGAACCTTAACGCATGAAGGTTCTCGAAGAGTGAAAAATTAGACAATTTACAATTTACCCTAAGATAACCGAAAATATTTTGGCCATCGATACCGAATAATTTGTTTTAGAAGCTAGCTTGACCAACTCAAAACTGCAATACAGTCAAACACATCGCATATTATAGTCTACGTAATTAATATATTTTTTAGCTTATTTGTCTGAGTTATTTATTTCATAAAATTAAGTTATTTGACCTCTTCAGCTGTCTAAAATACATAGCCTACACTGTAAATAAAACTGTAAGAAATTGTATTGCGAAATTAATTTGTTGCATGGAAAACGTTATATAGCATCTTTAACAAGGGTAAACCAACAGAGACTTATAGAAAATACACAAATTAAACCAATTGGTACGAAAGAATAAATTTAAAGGATCTAATATTAGGTTTAAAACCTGTTTCACAGGGAATACATTTTCATTTTGAATGGCCAGGCTATTATGTTTTCTAATCCATAGTTATGATGTGCTAACCTTGGCTGTATGAAGAACTGATTAACAGACATTCCTAATTTTCAACTACTTATCTTTTTTTATTCCAGGTTGAAGTGAATAAAGAAGTCCCTGGAAATAGTCATAAGCATTCAAAGTCAGAGTTATAGCATAAAAATTTATTATACAATCCTTTTTATACATAAAAAATTATTGACCTTTCCATCCAACATCTTGTTTTTGATAGTTATTGATAAACCTGTATAAATAACTTATTCGCTTTTGCATCTTCTCCCACTTTGTTGGATAGTGAGCTGAATATCCAGACAATCCATAGACAACTCTTTTCCGAATTAAGGTCTGGTATTCTCGATTGTCTTTAAGGCCTCTTAGCCAGTAAGGAACGCCATACATTATATCAATGGGTCTTAAATTTCCACTGCCCAAGATATCTATATAATCATTCTGACCGAATACGGCTCGTTTTTGCGACCACCGGTCTTTCGGCTTGAAGTCAGGCAGATTCTTCACAGGTCCTCCATCTTTCAAACGGGGTAACAGTCCCTCTTGTAGAAGCTTCTCTTCATAACCAAAATCACGTGGTGGCCTATCTAGAATAAGAATAGGGATTTCGATATAAAACGTAAGCTATACCTTCAACAGACGAAAAATGTGTGTTTTGTTTAAGAAATGAAAGACACCCATTACAACAACAAAAATATGGAAACACAAATCAGCACTGTCAACCCTCAAAGTCACATCTGACATTTCCAAACTTCTGAAATATCTTCTAAAAACTATTTGCTGGGCAGCAATCAAAGGGAGGTTCTATAAGACAAAATGGGTTCAGTCACACTTCGATCCTCCTGATCTACATTACCCTTGAATACCAAATTCCGATTTTTCGGGCTGCTTTCTCAAATTTTGATTTGATATCTCTTGTATTTTAATTGAGAAATATTATGAAAAGTACGAAAAGTGACATATGAGTATTCTTATATACGAAATTACGTTTTTCGCTCAGCAATGATTTCCAATTTTGTCATGACGCATCAAATTTTTCTGATATTCTAATATGTTTTGTCTAGACAAAGTGGAATTTTCTTCCAATACGGATTGATAGACCTTGATCTTGAGCTAACATTGATTTTCAGAAATAAAATTCTTTACATGACTTTTTCTATTTTGAGGTTTTAATTCTGCGAATTCATCCCATTGAGAGAAATTCAGCAAACGGTTTCTGGCACTTGCCTCAAAAGTGTGAACATGTCAAATATGGTCTTTAAGCAGAACAGCAATGATATACAAGTAAATAAACTGGAAATCCTTGAGATAATATGGCCGTTTTTTCACTCATCAATGTGCTAAGATCCTACATCTTTGGTCGTTTTTGTGCAAACGTCTTTCATCATTCTCCTCTGATCAGCGGTCTGAGAACAATGATTAGTAGATCATCAAAGTTCTCTCATCATTGTTCTATATGGCAAAACAGTGGCGGTCTTCACACTTTTTACTAACATCATTGAGCTGTAAGATCTTAGAAGAAAGATGAGTTAAAAAACGATAATCTTAGCAGAAAGATGTAAGATCTTAGTGCTAAAAAACAGGCCTAATATGCTAGTTAGTTCAAGATTGCCATGTAAGAACAAAGGTAGTTTTTTTTAGGCAGGACTTTGCCGTCAGTTTTCGAACAAACTAATGCTTCTGCTGATGAACTTTAGAGGTTTGGTGAGAAATGTTGGCAATAATAAAGATTATGAAAGAGGTATAGTATATACTGCAAAAGGGTTTCTAGAGGAATATAACATTTGAAGCTTCTTCAAGCGTAAAAAGGTTGAGAAACACTGCTTTAGGGGGACACCAGAAGATTATAATTGGAAAATTGCCGCACAAAATCTGCTGACAGTAAAACTATTACCCACAGCCTCTCAGACACTAGACAGAACCCTGTCACTGAGCCATAATGGTATGTTCAGAGAAAATTACCCCTGGCAAAGCTGTTCTTCATCAAACTAATATAAACTCCACAAAACAAATTTCTGAAAACTTTTTTTGTATAAATCTTGTGTTCATTAAAGATCAGATTATATTCTTCAAGGAAGGGAGGGAGTCATTAGATTGCTGTTGCTTTGGACCAAAACTTGAAGACTGCTTATTGAAAATTTTTGGCCAGATGGGGTCACATTTGATCATAATTTAGATTGGCTAGCAAGAAAAGATATAGGTAAATTGATGTTCAGATTGGAAACTTAACTAGAAAATGCTGAATTATCATTTTGAAAATTTTGGATGACACACAATCAGAACTGTGTATTCTAGACGGATTCTTGTGTCCAAAACGACAGAAATATTTTGATTTTTTTTTATGAGTTAAGAACTGAGGTTTTGGGAAACAAATTAAAATGATTTACAAGAAACTCATATCTTGCAATTATCTTTTTACTATGTTTGGTAACTGTCAGGAAAAACTGAGAAAAGCTGTCAGAACATTGTGTTTGGATTAATTTATTCTTTAATAGTAATTTCTGGTCGTTTTGAGTTCGAATTTTAACAGGTATTTGTATCTGCTGAGCGTAAGTTTAAAATGGCCTTTACGTAAATATTGTCAAAGACCGCGCTGACTTTCCATATTAGACAGACACTACTTAAAAACGAGAGAGAAATATTTTCAAAGACAGAGCAATCTAAATTTTTGAATATTTTAGCCTTCAGTCCAAGGGCCGTCTTCAAACCAACATTCAAGAACATATGTATATAAAATCGCCTTAAAGACACAAATGGTAGATTAATTGACCCTTTACATGCACCTGATGCATTTAATAATTATTTTTCTAATGTTCCTCATACTGACTCCCGCTCCTCCTCACAGACTGTATTCCCTTGCTTCAATTTTAGATCCATGTTTTTCTGCCCAACTGATCGCAATGAGGTACTTCAAATCATCGGTTCTCTCCCTAATAGTTTTACTCCTGACTGTCTTGGATTAATTAATAAGCTCCTGAAGACCATATCTCCTTTTGTTTACGAGCCCATCAAGCATATTGCCAACCTATCTTTACCCACGGAGTTTTCCCTGATTTACTAAAGTCAGCCATTGTTATTCCAGTTCTTAAAAATGGCGATCCAACTGAGATAGGTAATTATCGTCCAATCTCAATTCTTCCTGTTATATCCAAAGTGCTCGAGAGAATCATCTTCAGACGTCTGTCTCCCTTTCTGTTTGACAGTCAGCACTCCGTATCCTTGATTTCTCCTCACCAATATGGCTTTAGGCCGAACTTCTCAACTTCTCATGCTCTAATTGACGCCACACAGTTCATACTCTCACAACTCGACCTGAAAAAAACTGTATTGGTCTTATTTTTGTATTTTTCTAAGGCCTTTGACATGGTCGATCATAGTATTTTAATAAGTAAATTAAATAGTTACGGTATTCGTGGTGTTCCCCTCTCTTGGTTTGATTCTTATCTATCTGTAAGGGTACAGAGTGTGAGCCAGGATAGAGTATCCTCAGCCCTTACCTGTTCGGAGGGGTGTCCCGCAAGGCTCCGTTCTAGGCCCTATTTCTCCTATATATCAATGATCTTGTTATAGACCTGGGCCCTTCAGTGTATCCTGTATTATTTGCTGATGACAGCAACTTCTTTATCACTGGCACCAATCTACCATTGGCAATAACCTCTGCCCAAGTACTTCTGAACAGAGTCCAGGCGTGGTGCCTTACAAATAACATGACCATTAATAGCAAAAAAAGTCAAATAGTATTATTCAGAACCCCCTACAACAAAGACGTTATTAAACCTGCTCTTGGTCTCAGGTACTCCTCCGACATCCTCCCACAAGTGGAGGTTGCCAAGTTTCTTGGTGTATTTATTGACTAATGCTTGTCATTCTCTAATCGTATTTCTTACATAACAGCAATAATTTTGAGACAAGTAGCTATGATTAACCGTGTAAATCATTTTCTTCCTCCTGACATCCTAGTTACCCTCTATTATTCCTTTATTTTTCCTTACCTTTCTTATTGCGAATCAGTTTGGGGAATTACAAAACGGTCCTTCACTAAAAAACTCAAATTTGCCCAAAACCGCGCCATTAAATCAGTTTTTCGGCTTCCCCGTCTATATCCAACTCGTGATTTGTATTCAGATTTTGGCATAGCTCCACTTGATCAAATCATACAAAAACTAAACTTATCGCTTGCTTACTCTGCTTTCCACAATAATCTTCCACCTCAACTACTAACCTATTATAATATCAATAATTCGAAAGCCCACTGTCTCCGTTCATCCAATAGAGCCTTTAAAATTCCTAAATGCGTCTCAAGTGCTGCCCAGCAATCTCCCATTTACAAATCTATTATTCAATGGAACAAAATTTCCCCCCTCCAGTGTTGAACTAGCCACAAGTTTCTACAAGTTGTATAAAAATGTAACAAAACTTGAGAATATACTTTAATCTTTCCATTTTTAACAAATTTGCTCTACTTACCAATCTTATTTTTTTCTATTTTTTTTTCAGTGTTACTTTAATTATTTTTATTTTTTTTGGTACTTAACAAGTTATCTTCTAGGATCTTTATTTTTATTGATGTTTGTGTTATGTTTTTATTCGAATAAAATTGAATTGAATAAACAACTTACATTAAAATACGAAGTTTAAAACTAAAAATGCTTTTAAAAACTTTTGAAACAGCCCCAGTATCCTTACTTCAACGAAGTTCAACCAGGACTGATAAATAAGTATTTGATAAATCCTTCTTTGGCTGGTAACTGGGGTTTTATCTTTACCGGAGTTGAAAAAATTTATTATCTAAAAATTATTACTGAAGACTAAATACAGATTATTTTTTGTGCAAATATTTTTCATTTTTATTGAGATTCCTGGGACTTACGGAAGACTGATTATAGTGAAGAGATTTTCTGGAGCCTCACGTTGCGAAATATCGTTGATTTTACGAAAATGTCTTTTTAGTCAATGGTTAATCGTATTATTGACAAAAGAAACTGATTATTCGTTGACAGAAAGAATTTATGTGATAAAATTTATTTCTGCTTTTATATGTAACTTGGAATAAATGTTCAGTGCACGATCAATAAGAGAAGTTACAACTGCTCTTTTAACTTGTGGGGGGGGGTGATTTGAATTAAAATGAAGATATCTATTGTTTTGTGTTGGTTTTCTATAAATAGTGAAGTCAAAATTATTAGTATTACGGATAATTAGCACATCTAAAAAGGGTAGTTCATTTTCAAATTCAATTTCTAGGGTAAACTGCAAATTTCTATCATAAGTATTAAGATGATCTAGGAAACCCCGAAGTTCAATTTCCCCATAATTCCAAAGTGAAATTACGTCATCCATGTAACGACCCCATGATAAAACCCCAGTTACTCGCCAAAGAGGGGTTTATCAAATACCATGCGATTGTGGCAATTACTACGTTGGCAGAACTCATCAGAATCTAGAAAAACGGATACAACAGCATAAAGAAGACATAGACAAAGCGTTAATTGCTAATAGGTCCAAGAACTCCTTTGATTCTGCTTTAGCTAGCCATATATTTGATAATCCCAGCCACACAATACTTTTTGAAAAATCTTCTCTCATTAGTAGTGATTTGGGGATAAAACAGGTGGTCCGGGAATCAATCGAAATTAGGCTCAAAATAAATAAGAATGTTTCCTTAAATAGGGACTTAGGAGAATATTCACTGAATTTTTTATGCTCAAATCTAATTAAAAATGATCTAACAAAATATTTTATCAAACCAATTGACAATAGTATTGAACCCGTTACAAAAAGGCCTTTAAGACTAGCTGCTAAAAAAGCAAGATTAGCTTTGAAAACTTGCAGTTAATAATTTCATTTTATTTCGTTTGAATGACTTCATCCTCTCTCTCATCATTTTATTTATCAGTCCTGGTTGAACTTCGTTGAAGTAAGGATACTGGGGCTGTTTTAAAAGTTGTTTATATATATATTTTTTCTTCAATGTTGTGCTGAAGACGGCCCTTGGACATAGGGCCGAAATATTCACCGATTTAAATTGCTCTGTCTTGAAAAAATTTCCCTATTGTTTTTAAGTTGTGTTTGTTTGATGGCCTTTACTTTTCTTTGAAAAACTTATTTTTCGGAAATTTTTTTTTTTAAATAAATTTTTGTTCGTTTTTGATTGCAAAAAGTTTCAAGTTTTTAAAAATTCCTTATTTCAAAATCAAAATTAAAAAAAAAAAAAAATCTAATCTTCATCAAAGTATCAAAATTGGTATCAAAGTAACAATATCAAAATGATTAAAAATTTCCCCCTTTGAAGTTTATACGGTGACCCCTTCTATATGAAGTGCGTCTGGAAAAAAAAAAAATGGAGTGTGGGCGGGGAGGCTAGCTGCCCTCCGATCACTTTTTACTCTTAAAAAGTGAATTACAACTTTCAGTTTCCAATCAAATGAGCCCTCTATGAAGTTTATACGAGCATCCCTTACATAACAACCATATATGCCCCCAGGGCATAACTTACAACGCCTACTTTCAGGCCTTGGGGGGGCTGTGTCGACACTGGAGATTTTTGTTATCTGAACTTTGAACTATTTTTAACAAAATATCTATCTAAAAAATTCTAGCTTACGCATTTAGGGGGTGGATGGGGGAGGGACTAGCTGCCCTCAAATCTCTTTTGACTTTTAAAAAGTGAACGAGAACTTTCAGTATCTAATCAAATGAACCCTCACCGAAGTTTATACAAGCATCCCTTCCATAAGAACGATATATGCCCCCAGAGCATTACTTACAACGCCTGCTTCAGGCCATGGGGGGTTGCGTCGACCTCGGAGTTTTTCTTATATGACTTTTGGATTATTTTGAATAAAACGGCTATTTTAAAGATTTTACCGAATAGGCTTGGGGAAAAAACGTTATGTGTGAGGGGGAGGGGCTAGTTTCCCTCTGATATCTTTTGACTCTTAAAAAGTGAAGTAGAACTTTCAATTTCTAATCAAATGAGCCCTCTCTGAAGTTTATAGGAGCATCTTTTTCATAAAAACCATACACGCCCCCAGGACAACACTTACAACGCCTACCCCCTGGGCCCCGGGGGGTTGTGTTGACACGGGAGTTTTGTTATCTAATTTTTGAACAATTTTTAAAAAACTGGATATCTCAAAATTTGTAGCAGATGGGTTTGGGAAAAAGGGCATGGGGGAGGCTAGTTGTCCTTAGATCTATTTAGTCTTAAAAAGTGAACTAGAACTTTCAATTTCCAATCAAATGCGCCCTCTATGAAGTTTATACGAGCATCCCTTTCATAAGAACCATACATGCCCTTAGGGCATAACTTAGAACGCCTTCTCCTGGGCCCTTGGGGTTGTATTGACACCGGAGTTTTTCTTATCCGAACTTTTAACTTTTTTTTTTTTTTTAACAAAATGTCTATCTCAAAATTTTCATCAGATGGATTTGGCAAAAGAAGGCATGGGGGGGGGGGGCTAGTTGCCCTCGGATCTCTTTTGACTATTAAAAAGTGAACTCAAACTTTCAATTTCCAATCAAATGAGCCCTCTTTGAATTTTATACGAGTATCCCTTTCATTAAAATCATATATGCCCCAGGGCACAGCTTACAACACCTGCCCCTGGGCCCTGGGGGCTGTGTTGACACCTGAGTTTTTGTTATCTGACTTTTGAACAGTTTTTAACTTAATGGTTATCTCGAAATTTTTATCGGATACATTTGGAGAAAAAGGGGCATGGGGGAGGCTAGTTGCGCTCCAATCTCTTTTGACTCTCAAAAACTGTAGAACTTTCAATTTCCAATCAAATTAGCCCTCTCTGAAGTTTTTAGTAGCATCCCTTCCTAATAACCATATATTACCCAAGGACATAACTTACAACGCCTGACTTCGGGCCCTGGGGGACTGTGTCGAACACGGAGTTTTCGTTATATGGTCTTTGAACTATTTTTAAAAAAGTGGTCATCTCAAAGTTCTGATCAGATAGGTTTGAGAAAAAAGGGCGTGGAGGGGGGGGGGGTTAGGTGCCCTCCAATCTCTTTTGACTCTTAAAAAGTGAACTAGAAATTTCAATTTCCAATCAAATGAGCCCTCTTTGAAGTTTATACGAGCATCGCTTCTGTAAGGACCATATATGCCCCCAGGGCATAACTTACAACGCCTGCCCCCGGGGGGTGTGTGTCGCCACCGGAGTTTTTGTTATATGATCTTTGAACTGTTTTTTAACAAAATAGCTATTTCAAAATGTATATCGGATGCATTTGGGGAAAAAGGGCGTGGGGGGGGGGGGCTGGTTACCCTCCGATATCTTTTGACGCATAAAAAGTGAACCAGAGCTTTCAATTTCCAATCAAATGAACCCTCTCTGAAGTTTATACGAGCATTCCTTCCACAAGAACCATATATGCCACCAGGGTATAACTTATAACCCCTACCCTGAAGACCTTGGGGGGGGGAAGTGTCATGCTCAAAGATATAATTTCCATAACTTTCAACTACGTTGAACAAAATGGCTATTTCAAAATTTTGATTGGATGTGTTTGGGGAAATGCCAGCCATGGAAGGTGTGGTAGTTTGCCTTCCAATTACTTTCGACTATAAAAAAGGTCACTAGTCATTTAAATTTCCAATCGAATGAGCCCTTTGAAGAGTCTACGACAACGCTTTCTATAAAAACCTTATATGCCCCCAGGGCATAACTTACAACCCGGGCCCTGAGGGCTGTGGGGGGTTTGCCATCCTCAAAGACCTAATTTCCAGAATTTTCAACCATGTTGAACAAAATGGCTATCTCAAAATTTTGATTGGATGTGTTTGGGGAAAAGGTGGGCGTTAGAGGGGGGTTAGTTGCCCTCCAATCACTTTGACTATTAAAAAAGGCACAAGCCCTTTGAATTTCCAGTCGAATGGGCCCTTTTTTAAGTTTCTATGACAAAGCTTTCTATAAAAATCTTATATGCCCTCAGGGCATAACTTACAACCCTTGCCCTGAGGGCTGTCGGGGAGTGTTCTCCTCAAAAACATAATTTCTTCAGGAAACTAACTACTTAGAACAAAATGGCTTTCTAAAAATTTTGATTGGATGTGTTTGAGGAAATGGTGGGCATGGAAGGGGTGTTTGTTGCCTTCCAATCATTTTTGACCCCCTAATAAGGGCACTAGAAATCTCGATTTCCAATCGAATGAGCCCCCTTTGAAGTTTTTACGACGATCCCTTCCATATGAAGTGCCTCTGGAAAAAAATAATAAATAAATAAAACGTCAGAGCTGTATAGCCTTTACTATAGGCAACGCTATAGCGTTGCCTCTGATCAATGGAAACTAAATTTAGCCAGATTTTAGGATTTTTCTAACAGGCTCAATGTGATAAACAAGATAATGGAAAGCTGAAGTGGATCTGAGGTCCCCGATTGCCCAAGATCAGTAAGAGGTTTGTTTTGTTTTTGTTTTTTACCATTCTGCCAGGAATTTTTCATCTAGTTTCTGAACAGAGGAGTGGGGAAAATACAACACACACCTTCAAAATCAGGATTTCTCTCTGTTAGTTATAAGAGGCTTATAAAACCCACTTTCCATGTTTGTGGAAATTGTCAATTCTTGGAATTTATTTTTGAAAGGGACAGACAAAAGTTTTGAAAGAAAGTCACTGAAAGCAATAATAAGGGGAAATAGGATATCTAGAGGGCAGACACTAGTTCTTCTTGGTTTTCCAATTCTTTTTTTATTTTCAAAGGAGGAATTAAAAGGAAAAAAAGGGGAATGGTATTGGCCAATAATTGAAAAGATAACATTTGAAGGTCATGGAAGCAAGGAGCCAGTTAAGGTTATTGAGGGTAACTTCAGGTGGGTCAGAGAGGCTGAAATTAAGCTGTTTGAAATTGCTGAAAGCTGTTCAAAATTTTGAAATTAAGCTGTTTTTTACTGCAGAATATCAGTTTTTATTCAACGATCCTTCAACCTTGTTTTTGTGGTAGGAATGAGTAGACGTACTAATTTCCTTTTTTGGTATTTTCCTTAATTTATTAGCTTCATCCAGCTTTCCATTTCTGAATGGCTTTAATTTATCCCTAATCAGTGTTTTGTGGGTTAATTATCATAGAATTTTATCGTTAGAGCACTTTTTGAATCTTTTTCTTGGAAGGAGATTGAATATCATCATTTAGCTTTTCATCAAAAGTAGCAACTTTTTTATCAAGATTTTATCAAATCTTAATATCAGATTAATCTTCAGCATTCAGCAACATACCAAGAGAGAAAAGCCCAGAGTTGCAAGGAGGGTTGTAGGAGCTAAAGGTGGTTGACAAAGAATGCTTTAAGTTTGAAAAGGGAGACACAAGAAGGTATAGATGACAACCCCACCGAACAGCGGCTAAGTTGAGGTGGGACTATAAAAACTATTCAAATCAGTTAGAATAATGTCAATACATGTGTTTCCACCCATAGCAGGTATTTACACTATATGCTAAACACTGAGACAATTAGATTGAATCCATTTATATTAAAAGGACAGGGAGGTAGTTAGACTCAGCCAGTGGATTTCATCAAAATCAGATAAACTAGGGACTGGAATAATGTTGGTGTAAAAGTTACTCTTAGTAAAGAAAAAAACATGATGCCACCATTTTTTTTTTTCAAGTAGGTGAATCTGGGGGACAGAACTTAATAAACTGAGATTAACCTGGAAAATGGGAAACCTAAGGTTAATGGACTGAGCCTGCGTAGCTGTGTTGGCCTCAGGTCGGCTTGGTGCTGCAGTGAGTTGTTAGCAGTAGTAGTAGTATTTCTATAACAGCTATAGTAGCTATTTGGTTTAATTCGAACAACACCCCAAGTTGGGTTAGCTTATCGGAAATTAGATTTTTAGCACCAGTAACTAAATTTAGGAAATTTAAAACGATTTGAGAAGAGTGACTGTTAAGGCGTTTGAGTAATTCTTGGAAAGGGCTTAAATCCAGAACTATTTTAGCTATTTCATAGCTAAAATACTTTAATTCGAACAACACCCCAAGTTGGGTTAGCTTATCGGAAATAAGATTTTTAGCACTAGTAACTAAATTTAAGAAATTTAAAACGATTTGAGAAGAGTACCTGTTAAGGCGTTTGAGTAATTCTTGGAAAGGGCTTAAATCCAGAACTATTTTCGCTATTTCATAGCTAAAATAGTTTAATTCGAACAACACCCCAAGTTGGGTTAGCTTATCGGAAATTAGATTTTTAGCACTAGTAACTAAATTTAGGAAATTTAAAACGATTTGAGAAGAGTACCTGTTAAGGCGTTTGAGTAATTCTTGGAAAGGGCTTAAATCCAGAACTATTTTCGCTATTTCATAGCTAAAATAGTTTAATTCGAACAACACCCCAAGTTGGGTTAGCTTATCGGAAATTAGATTTTTAGCACCAGTAACTAAATTTAGGAAATTTAAAACGATTTGAGAAGAGTGACTGTTAAGGCGTTTGAGTAATTCTTGGAAAGGGCTTAAATCCAGAACTATTTTAGCTATTTCATAGCTAAAATAGTTTAATTCGAGCAACACCCCAAATTGGGTTAGCTTATCGAAATTTAGATTTTTAGCACCTGTAACTAAATTTAGGAAATTTAAAACGATTTGAGAAGAGTAACTGTTAAGGCGTTTGAGTAATTCTTGGAAAGGGTTTAAATCCAGGGCGCTGGGACCTCAACAATCCAGGGTTAGAGGTGAGACTATTTAGGATGTTGAGAGGTGGAAAAAGGAGGATACAGACGGGTGGTACTGGTTTCTGGTTGATAGTAAAGAGAACTGGTGTTCATTGTAGGATAACTTGCACATGCAAGGTCTCTCAAATCTGAGTTACATGGATACAGTAACCACAAGGAATAAAATTAAGTGTTTTTTTACAGGGTTAGGATAAAAATATGTAAAATTGGATGGGTTCTAGAGAGGGAAGAGAGTGTGGATGAGAAAACAGGATGGTGCAGCAGGAAGAACGTAGGTGCAGGGTGACTGAGAAGAGAATAAGAGGGACCAGGTCTATAAGACTGAAAGCCCATTCTTTGCTGGTAGCTTCTTGGTAGCCAGGAAAAGGTTGGGGTTGCAAAGGGGCTATGGCTGGGAGAAATATGGGTAAGAGAGGGTTGGGGAAGGTCTGAGTGGGATAAAGTGATTTGCAAGGGTGGGTTGGCTGGATTCAAGATGCTGACCATTGATGAATGTCTAAAAAGGGAGGAATAGGGTCCAAAATGCTGTTTAAAATAGGGCTTTCCTATGTTGGGTTTAAGACTGGTTTTAACAACAGAGGGTGCCCAAGCTTTGATACTTGGTATGTGGTTGTAATTTGATTTTTTTTTTCTTTTTTTTTGTACAAAGGTAGAGGGGACAGAGATATCCAGGTGATCACATTCAAAACAACAACTGATCGATACTAATACTCGTACATGCACTCAAACATGGTTAAAATTACACTTTGCTTTAGAACACTGGTCAAAAAGGTAAAAAAAACATAGATGCAAAAAAGAACACTTTTCTGGTAAAGTCCTCAGTCATATTTTGTGTCAAATAATCCTAATAATAATTCTTAGGCTTAGAATAATCAGGGTCCCAAACCGCTTGTACCTGCCAAAAGCTTCCTTAAAACATGTAAAAGGGTTAGGACCAAAACATTTCAGTATCTCTGAATCAATGACTACCAAACATAATTTAAGAACTGGGTACCAAAAAAAGAAGCCATAGAAAAGGCCAAAACAATATTGTTATTTTGCTAATATTGGCAAAACAACTGCTACTTCAATATGCTCTCCTCTTTCTAAATCTGATTTTAAATTGTGTTTTGGTCCAACTATCATGATTTTAGCCCCTGGTATTTGGGAGTTTTCAAAAGATTTGAGCATTCCAAATTTCCAGAACTTTCAACTATGTTGAACAAAATGAATAACATTGGCAAAACAACTGCTTCTGCAATATGCCCTCCTCTTTCTAAATCTGATTTTAAATCGTGTTTTGGTCCAACTATCTTGATTTTAGCCCCTGGTATTTGGGAGATTTCGAAAGATTTGAGCATTCCTAATTTCCAGAACTTTCAACTATGTTGAACAAAATGGATAACATTGGCAAAACAACTGCTTCTGCAATATGCCCTCCTCTTTCTAAATCTGATTTTAAATCGTGTTTTGGTCCAACTATCTTGATTTTAGCCCCTGGTATTTGGGAGATTTCGAAAGATTTGAGCATTCCAAATTTCCAAAACTTTCAACTATGTTGAACCAAATGAATAACATTGGCAAAACAACTGCTTCTGCAATATGCCATCCTCTTTCTAAATCTGATTTTAAATCGTGTTTTGGTCCAACTATCTTGATTTTAGCCCCTGGTATTTGGGAGATTTCGAAAGATTTGAGCATTCCTAATTTCCAGAACTTTCAACTATGTTGAACAAAATGGATAACATTGGCAAAACAACTGCTTCTGCAATATGCCCTCCTCTTTCTAAATCTGATTTTAAATCGTGTTTTGGTCCAACTATCTTGATTTTAGCCCCTGGTATTTGGGAGATTTCGAAAGATTTGAGCATTCCAAATTTCCAGAACTTTCAACTATGTTGAACCAAATGAATAACATTGGCAAAACAACTGCTTCTGCAATATGCCCTCCTCTTTCTAAATCTGATTTTAAATCGTGTTTTGGTCCAACTATCTTGATTTTAGCCCCTGGTATTTGGGAGATTTCGAAAGATTTGAGCATTCCTAATTTCCAGAACTTTCAACTATGTTGAACAAAATGGATAACATTGGCAAAACAACTGCTTCTGCAATATGCCCTCCTCTTTCTAAATCTGATTTTAAATCGTGTTTTGGTCCAACTATCTTGATTTTAGCCCCTGGTATTTGGGAGATTTCGAAAGATTTGAGCATTCCAAATTTCCAGAACTTTCGACTATGTTGAACCAAATGAATAACATTGGCAAAACAACTGCTTCTGCAATATGCCCTCCTCTTTCTAAATCTGATTTTAAATCGTGTTTTGGTTCAACTATCTTGATTTTAGCCCCTGGTATTTGGGAGATTTCGAAAGATTTGAGCATTCCTAATTTCCAGAACTTTCAACTATGTTGAACCAAATGAATAACATTGGCAAAACAACTGCTTCTTCAATATGACTTCCTCTTTCTAAATCTGATTTTAAATCGTTTTTGGTCCAACTATCTTGATTTTAGCCCCTGGTATTTGGGAGATTTCGAAAGATTTGAGCATTCCTAATTTCCAGAACTTTCAACTATGTTGCACAAAATGGATAATATTGGCTAAACAACTGCTCTTCAATATGCTCTCCTCTTTCTAATCTGATTTTAAATTGTGTTTTGGTCCAAATATCATGATTTTAGCCCCTGGTATTTGGGTGATTTCGAAAGATTTGAGCATTCCAAATTTCCAGAACTTTCAACTATGTTGAACCAAATGAATAACATTGGCAAAACAACTGCTTCTGCAATATGCCCTCCTCTTTCTAAATCTGATTTTAAATCGTGTTTTGGTCCAACTATCTTGATTTTAGCCCCTGGTATTTGGGAGATTTCGAAAGATTTGAGCATTCCAAATTTCCAGAACTTTCAACTATGTTGAACCAAATGAATAACATTGGCAAAACAACTGCTTCTGCAATATGCCCTCCTCTTTCTAAATCTGATTTTAAATCGTGTTTTGGTCCAACTATCTTGATTTTAGCCCCTGGTATTTGGGAGATTTCGAAAGATTTGAGCATTCCTAATTTCCAGAACTTTCAACTATGTTGCACAAAATGGATAATATTGGCTAAACAACTGCTCTTCAATATGCTCTCCTCTTTCTAATCTGATTTTAAATTGTGTTTTGGTCCAAATATCACGATTTTAGCCCCTGGTATTTGGGAGATTTCGAGAGATTTGAGCATTCCTAAATTCCAGAACTTTCAACTATGTTGAACCAAATGAATAACATTGGCAAAACAACTGCTTCTGCAATATGCCCTCCTCTTTCTAAATCTGATTTTAAATCGTGTTTTGGTCCAACTATCTTGATTTTAGCCCCTGGTCTTTGGGAGATTTCGAAAGATTTGAGCATTCCAAATTTCCAGAACTTTCAACTATGTTGAACCAAATGAACAACATTGGCAAAACAACTGCTTCTGCAATATGCCCTCCTCTTTCTAAATCTGATTTTAAATCGTGTTTTGGTCCAACTATCTTGATTTTAGCCCCTGGTATTTGGGAGATTTCGAAAGATTTGAGCATTCCTAATTTCCAGAACTTTCAACTATGTTGAACCAAATGAATAACATTGGCAAAACAACTGCTTCTGCAATATGCCCTCCTCCTTCTAAATCTGATTTTAAATCGTGTTTTGGTCCAACTATCTTGATTTTAGCCCCTGGTATTTGGGAGATTTCGAAAGATTTGAGCATTCCAAATTTCCAGAACTTTCAACTATGTTGAACCAAATGAATAACATTGGCAAAACAACTGCTTCTGCAATATGCCCTCCTCTTTCTAAATCTGATTTTAAATCGTGTTTTGGTCCAACTATCTTGATTTTAGCCCCTGGTATTTGCGAGATTTCGAAAGATTTGAGCATTCCTAATTTCCAGAACTTTCAACTATGTTGAACAAAATGTATAACATTGGCAAAACAACTGCTTCTGCAATATGCCCTCCTCTTTCTAAATCTGATTTTAAATCGTGTTTTGGTCCAACTATCTTGATTTTAGCCCCTGGTATTTGGGAGATTTCGAAAGATTTGAGCATTCCTAATTTCCAGAACTTTCAACTATGTTGAACCAAATGAATAAAATTGGCAAAACAACTGCTTCTTCAATATGCCTTCCTCTTTCTAAATCTGATTTTAAATCGTTTTTGGTCCAACTATCTTGATTTTAGCCCCTGGTATTTGGGAGATTTCGAAAGATTTGAGCATTCCTAATTTCCAGAACTTTCAACTATGTTGCACAAAATGGATAATATTGGCTAAACAACTGCTCTTCAATATGCTCTCCTCTTTCTAATCTGATTTTAAATTGTGTTTTGGTCCAAATATCATGATTTTAGCCCCTGGTATTTGGGAGATTTCGAAAGATTTGAGCATTCCAAATTTCCAGAACTTTCAACTATGTTGAACCAAATGAATAACATTGGCAAAACAACTGCTTCTGCAATATGCCCTCCTCTTTCTAAATCTGATTTTAAATCGTGTTTTGGTCCAACTATCTTGATTTTAGCCCCTGGTATTTGGGAGATTTCGAAAGATTTGAGCATTCCTAATTTCCAGAACTTTCAACTATGTTGAACCAAATGAATAACATTGGCAAAACAACTGCTTCTGCAATATGCCCTCCTCTTTCTAAATCTGATTTTAAATCGCGTTTTGGTCCAACTATCTTGATTTTAGCCCCTGGTATTTGGGAGATTTCGAAAGATTTGAGCATTCCTAATTTCCAGAACTTTCAACTATGTTGAACCAAATGAATAACATTGGCAAAACAACTGCTTCTTCAATATGCCTTCCTCTTTTTAAATCTGATTTTAAATCGTGTTTTGGTCCAACTATCTTGATTTTAGCCCCTGGTATTTTGGAGATTTCGAAAGATTTGAGCATTCCTAATTTCCAGAACTTTCAACTATGTTGCACAAAATGGATAATATTGGCTAAACAACTGCTCTTCAATATGCTCTCCTCTTTCTAATCTGATTTTAAATTGTGTTTTGGTCCAAATATCATGATTTTAGCCCCTGGTATTTGGGGGATTTTGAAAGATTTGAGCATTCCTAATTTCCAGAACTTTCAACTATGTTGAACAAAATGGATAACATTGGCAAAACAACTGCTTCTGCAATATGCCCTCCTCTTTCTAAATCTGATTTTAAATCGCGTTTTGGTCCAACTATCTTGATTTTAGCCCCTGGTATTTGGGAGATTTCGAAAGATTTGAGCATTCCTAATTTCCAGAACTTTCAACTATGTTGAACCAAATGAATAACATTGGCAAAACAACTGCTTCTGCAATATGCCCTCCTCCTTCTAAATCTGATTTTAAATCGTGTTTTGGTCCAACTATCTTGATTTTAGCCCCTGGTATTTGGGAGATTTCGAAAGATTTGAGCATTCCTAATTTCCAGAACTTTCAACTATGTTGAACCAAATGAATAACATTGGCAAAACAACTGCTTCTTCAATATGCCTTCCTCTTTTTAAATCTGATTTTAAATCGTGTTTTGGTCCAACTATCTTGATTTTAGCCCCTGGTATTTTGGAGATTTCGAAAGATTTGAGCATTCCTAATTTCCAGAACTTTCAACTATGTTGCACAAAATGGATAATATTGGCTAAACAACTGCTCTTCAATATGCTCTCCTCTTTCTAATCTGATTTTAAATTGTGTTTTGGTCCAAATATCATGATTTTAGCCCCTGGTATTTGGGGGATTTTGAAAGATTTGAGCATGGGCTAATCAAAATTTCACTCATAGGTGAGATCTCACACATGCAATGCTTTGGAGCACCTTAATAAAAGTTCAAAAATTCTCCCTCCTGGTCCGAGTTCTGTGTGGCAAAGCCTAAATGGATGCCAGTAGGCAAGAACCATCCAACCCACAAGAACCTTGACAGAGAAGGGATATCAAAGACACACAGCTTTTATAGCTGGTATGTATTAAGCTCTATCATAGACTAACAACAAGACATGAAATGTATATGAATTTTACTTAAAAAAAAAACCTCCACTGCCATCTAGCATTTCATAGGAAACAGGGGTGCCAATTGATGAAAATATACAGGGAGGCGAGAAGGATTTATTTTTTAGTGAAGATACACAAAAAACGTATTTTTTAAAGTAAGGGGTATGTTTTTTCCCCTTTTTTTCAATGAAAATGTATTTTCAAAATCTGGCATTTCAAGAAAGTAATAGTAGATTGTGGTATTAAATTGGTACAGCAGAAGTGTCATCAATATGAAATACAATCTGGAACAAAACTGACACCCTTTCCATACTGAAATAGTCCAATCAGTCTCAAGAGGCACTCAACTCAGCTTTTTCATTTCAGCAGAAAGTTACCCATCTCTCTTTATTCATAATTCTTTACAGAATGGACTAAAATGTAGAAAACAATTTTTCAATGGTCACTAGTCTAATAAACTATGCATAACAGTTTTTTCTCTTAAACAATATTTCAATACAAAATCTCTCCCCAGCTTTTAACCTTTGCTCTATTTGGCACTTTAAGGCTCATCAATTACAGAGAAATGAGATTAGCAAAATAAATTTATCAATAGCAATATTTTGGCACTATTACAATTTGTTTTATTGTTTTCTAATCCATATTATAATTACCACAATTTACACATTATAAATTTATGAACAGCAGTATTTTGTACTGTAATAATTAAGATAAAGTGATTAACAGCACTATCTGGTACTGTAAGATTGGTAATTACAGGGAAAAGAGATTGGCATGATAAATTTAACAACAGCAATATTTTACTCCAACAACTTGAATTCTACACTTATAATTTAGATTATGAAAATTGTACTCCTTGGCTTTATGATTGACAACAAACATATTTCTTTAATGCTCTATGAATAAGCCTTTTTCAGGTCCTTTATAGATCCAGCAAATCCTTATTTCATATTCTGCTGAGATGTAGCCACAGGAATAACTAAATAGCTTAAAACTCAAAAGATTGTGAAACTGTATGGAAAATGGAACCATTTCTACTGCAAGGGATAAAACAAGAATTCTTTCTGGGACTTTACCCCAAAGAAGAATAAAAGCATCATCTCCAAGATAGACCCTGGCTATGCATGTCACTGCTAGTATTGGTAAGTTTATAGCCACAAAATAGATACAGTTTTTTATAAGTCTGAACTAACAGTTTTTTTTTTACTTCTCTATGTTATTGATAGTTATAGCTGAGAAGAAAAGGAGAAGTATTACGACACTTTCTATTACAAAAAATATGTAGCTCATTTTTTTGGACAACAAACTTTAGTTTCCAAAATAGAAGTTTTTTTTTTGTTTTGGACAGGGAAAAATTTGTTAGAGGCAGGGATGTAGAAGCATGTGAATTGTGCTTTGACTGCTGCTCCCACTGTGGTTTTCAGCAGTAAAAATAAAGATGACACATATCTAAAAGTTTATCTTTCAAAGCTGGTATACTTGTATCTGCCTTCTTACAACTAGAACATGTTTTTTCATTTTAGCTATGAAATACTATTCACATTTCCCAAAAAAAAAATAATGCCACATATTAGACATGACTTGGAAGTTTTGGTATATCTGAAGTTGAGAAAGATATGCTTAATATCTCCCAGTCTTGTTTGACTTTATATCAAACAAGTCAGTATGGAAACAAATGATTCATTCCGAATATTCAGGTACATTAAAGAAAGAAAGCTTAAAATTATTTGGTCACCTTTTATGCATTGCAAGTTGCTAAAAATGAGCTAAAAGAAAGAAAGCTTAAAAGTATTTGGTCACCTTTTATGTATTATAAGTGGCTATTCAGCTTAGGCTATAAAATGAATAAGATTACCCAAAATGGGATGCTAAATTAGTACAAAAACATTTAGATGAAATGAGAATTTCACGGAGGAACAAATAGTGGGATGGTAGAGGAGCTTGCACAGCTCTGATGGCCTTGAATTGTTGGCTTGTAAAATAAAGTATTCTTGTTTCTTTGACAAATATGCCAGACTAACTCAGAAAATTTAATTAAAAAACTTCACACAATTTTTATTTGAAATAGCATTAGGTTTGGTGAGGCTGGTCTCTCATCCAATATGAAATTGGATGTCACTGTGCAAATTTCTTGTTGACTTGTAAAAATGTTACAAATTTTTACAATTTTATTGTACTCTACAAATTTTTGCAAGAGGTCAAAGTTGAATTTTTTCTAGCTTCCACAGGAGTTGGCTTGTGAAGTATATAGTTCTTGTCTCATTTAAACAAATCAAAAATATATTAAAAATGATTTAAAGTCAGAGTAAAAATGATTTGCATACTATTTTTGTCAGATTTGGTGACAGCTGATCAAACAATCTAACATAGAGTTCTTGTCCAGCTCCCGTGCTGTGGACATCTAACCAAATAAATAGCATTCGTTATCGGATTATATTTGAAGTGCCAAAAAGGATAACTTATTGCGCAACCCAAGTATATTTCATAAGGAATGTAAGTGATTGTAATTCCTGACCTAGATTCAGTGTGAGATTAGCTTTTTAGATTTTGAAATCTCATTAATTCAGTGACCTTGAAAACAATTTCTCGGACTACATAGCTATAACTCCATTGTGACGTCACTGCCTGCTTGATTGGACTGAGTTTTCATTTGGATTGAATTATTTCATTTGGATAATTAGAAGGCGTTTATTGGAAAGTGGGGGGACTTAAAAAAGCCCCTCTTGCGGGTAAGTCATTTTTTTGTGACTTTACATTGATATTTGATTACGCTTGGATCTACGATTGCTGAAAGTGAAAAATTTATTTTGAATCCGTTACTGAATTGTGTTACGAGAGCACTTACAGATGGAATAAAATTGGAGTGTATTGTAAAAGCGTGTGTTGCTTTCTATACACATGAAGATTTTATAAAGGCAAAGCGAATCCTTCATACTGAGTTAATAATGTGAGCATGCCAAAATTTGTCATCTTTAACCCCTGCTCGGTTCCGGTCATCGGAGATGCGGTGAATGCAACAGTTACTGCCAAAGTAAATGAACTCTCTCGGAAGCTTGATAATTTTTGGCTACCTAGTCCGCTCCAGCCACCAGTATTTTCACAAGCAGTCGTAGTGCACCTGAAACGTCCAAGCCCAGAAAATCTACCTATTCTGTTGTCTTGAAAAATCGCCCCAAGGAGCTCAATGGCCCAAATGACCGGAAAGCTTTCATAGACAGTTTCTGTGAAAATACAATGACATTAGTGAACTTCGCAAACGAATGGAAGCTTGTGGTCAGGTCGAAAGCTGCAGCAGCGAAAATCGTTGAGAAAGCGAAATCTTCCAAGCCCGATCTCAAAATTACTGTTCGAGAACCCCTGCACATAGCTGTGCTTCAAAATGTCCCTGAGGATATAAACTGTGAAGGACTAAAAAATCTAATCCCAAATAGTACGAAGACTGAACAGTGCGGAAAATCCTGTACTTTCAAAGTATACTTTGACACTTTCAGTGAGCTCCAACAATTTCTGAGTTTTTCGGTGATTATTGGTTACGAGTGTCTACCTGCTGATCCGTTTAAGTTCTTACCTAGATGATGCTATAACTATCACAAAATCGGTCACCTCACTTCCCAGTGTACGGCTGAACCTTTATGCTCTAGATGTGCCTCAAGTGAACATCGTTCTACGTGAGATGAACCATGCAGACAGCAGATATTTTGCGTTGAATGCAAAATCAGCAGTCACACGTTTACAGTGTAAAATGTTCCTCAAACAGTAATCCACAAAAGAAATGACATCTGAAGCTGCTGCAGTTAAATGTTTATCGTGGAACGTTGATGGCTCGTTCGCGAACCAAATTCCGATCTTAGATGTTGTGTTTAAGTAAAATGAAGTTGTCTGTTTACAAGAACATTTCGTCACAAGCCGCAGTAAAAGTATTCTTAGTTTTAATAGTTCAGTATCGGTTTATTCAGTTTCAGCGAAGCAGCTAAGTGGAAAAGGGCGACCCTCCGGTGGTATTGCCACTTTTGTTCGTTCGACTCTAAGATCTAGAGTATTTGAAGTCAATGATGATTTTCTGGCGATTCGTGTTGAGGGCTGTGTTTTTATTAATGTATAATTGCCTACAAATTACTACGATGAGCGTTCGGAGCGCGCTTTTATTTATTCTAGTGACAAACTCGGTCAGTGCATTAACCGCATTAGATTCTTAAGCCTTCAATGCATATTAGTTGGTGACTTCAATTGCGACTTGAATGAACTGCTCTTATCTAGGTCTTTACGTTCTACGTTGTTGCTTAGTATTTTTAAAGACCAGTTTGACCTCAAGTGCAAAGATTTAAATTTTACACATGTACACACCTCAATGTCCACATCAGATCTCGATCACGTCGTTGCGTCCACAAATCTCAGGATTTCACCTGTCAAGGTTGTGCTTGATTTTCAGCTGTCTGATCACTTACCAATACAGTTCTCAGCCGAGATTCCTTGCCACAGCTCAGATACACAAACGCAAACAACTTCGAAAACACCTCCTAGGTCTCGCCGTGATTGGCATAAAATTAACCCTTTTTATTTGAAGAAGAAGCCGCCAGAGTCCTTAGTAAGATCCGTGTCCCTTTCCATCTTCTCTCTGGATTAACTGCTCTTTCAAGGGAGGAAACACAACTATCAGTTGACTTTTATTGAGCATAAATTGGTCAGTCTCTTCGCTGTGCTGAAAAAGCTGCTACCTCTCTAAGTAGACCCCGTCATCATACCCTTCCTGGCTGGTCTGAAAATCCAGAGTTAGTGGATACCCATTCTAAGTCTAAATTTTGGCGTCAACTTTGGGTTTCTTGTGGACGACCTCGTTCGGGGGTAGTCAATTCAATCCGCTTGCTCACAAAAAGAAAATTCGCAAAGGAGCTAAAAGCTCACAGAAAAAAGATTGATTGATATCGAATCTACACGGGCCAAAATTAATCCTTCTCTCCTTTGGCGTTTTCCTTCCTCTAAAAGCGATGAGTCTTTATCCGCATCTGCTATCCCTGATTCTGAATGGTATGCATATTATGGGTCAGAATTTTCGCCTCCTGACCCAGCCCTCAACAAAAGATACGAAGCTGAGTTGGACGACTTCTTAGATAGTTGTCATCAGAGTGATTATCTTGTAACGGAGGGAGCTGTATGCAAGGCCATCTCTCTTCTAAACCCTAAACAATCTTTTGAGATTGACGGGATCAGTGCACTCCATCTAAAAAGTGGTGGGCCCGCTCTCATTAGTCATGTAACCCTCCTGATGCAGATTATCCTCATTCAGGGTATTGTCCCAACCACTTTCTCAGTTGGAGATCTTACGCCAGTTCCTAAAAAAGGAAATGTTACCATGCAATACTCCTCTTTCCGTCCAATCACGGTTGCTACCACTTTCTGCAAGTTATTTGAACTTTTATTTGTAGATGAGTTTGAAAAACTGTGTTGCAGTCCACCAAGACAATTTGGTTTCCAACGCGGCATTGGTTGTGCAGAAGCGCTCCATGTCGTTGCATATGCACTCCTGGATGCACACAAATCAGGAGAAAGTCTAGCTATTGGGGGCTTAGACCTGCAGAGAGTGTTTGATTCATTGATTCATGCGCTTATGTTGCTAAACTCAGCTAAAAGAGGAGTGAACTCAAATATCATCCAGGCTTTCCGTGATCTTTTTTCTCGCCTTCGCGTGCGACTCAAGCTCCCTCCCAATAAAGGCCTTCCACCAGCCCCACGGTCAGCTTTGATACCAGTCCGTAAAGGTGCCCGTCAGGGAGCAGTTTTATCCCCCAATTTCTTCAACAACTACATTATTGGATCTCAAGACAGCTGTCCTTCATCATGCATGCAGTCCAACTACGAGAAAGTCGGTCTGAGATTTAACTCCCAAAAGTCAGAAGTCTTGCTTTATAATTGGAAGAATGACCCTCCTACTAATATCACACTAGGTGATTGCTCAGTAAAACCAGTTGATAAAATAGTATATCTGGGGCTGCCAATAGGTTCCTCATTACAGCATACCCGTTCCCTCCTGATCTCAAATCTTGAACGGCGAATATCCAGCTCCTATGCTTTGATTGTTAAATCCACTCTGAGATTTAACCATCCACTACTGGCAAGTAATTACAACGCTACCGCTCTGCCACATATACTATATGTGACCCCTTTCTGGAATTTATTGGCAAACCATGAAAAGTCTAAAATCCGCTCTTTGTTTTTCCGTTTTGCAAAGTACCTGCTAAAATTGCCACCTTGGACAAAAAACAGTTTTCTGATTCGGTGCTACAACCTAGCGGACCCAAATCTAGCTGTTGAGACACTTATTAGCCGGCAAAAAACAAAACCAGCAATTCTAAAGCACGAGTGGGCAAGTTTGCTTGTTTAAATTTCCCTCTTGTTTTCCTTTTTATTTTTTTTTCTCCTTTCAAAAGTAGCTGTCTTTGTTGCTATTTTCGAAGAAGTTGTTGTTTCTGTTGTAATCTTTGAGTATGTTATCTTTCAGTTTCCAGTTTTTGTACTATTTTGTATACTATTTAAGAAGTTGTTGCTTTTGTTGTTATTATTTTTTTCTTTAGTATATTATCGTTTTGTTTCCTCTTTTCGCATTTTTGTATACTCTGTCATTGTATATTTATTGTATACGACGGGTTTTCAGTATATATTATTATATTATATTATTATAGGTGCAATTTTTTTTAGCACAACTTGCTGCTTTACTACAGTATATTCTGAAAACTAGATTTTAATAGATTCTTTTTAAATATAATAATTGCTGATTTTTTTTTATCACAAAACAGGGTCATAATCCTCATTGCAAGAGGAAATTACCTTAAATTGAAGCTTGGATCAATCTGAGGATTATTCCTTGTGAAGCTCCAGAGTTGATGATCAAACTTGTTTTTGTTGTTGTTTAGTGACCAGACACAGTTGAATTATCAGTAGCTTCCTAGTCAAGTTTACACTCCCTCAAGCACCAGTCAGCATCCAGCCTTTGTTTGAGTGCAGACTCTGGTTGGGTAGACTGCTTAAAAAGTTTCAGCCAATGGCCTCTTGTTCTTGAATTAGGACCAACAATTGGAAGTAATGCTGGGAGTTTGATGGCCTTCACTAACTTGTAGGCTTGAATTGCATCATCTATATTTCTCTAATTCACAAGGGTTGGGGGTTTCAGCTTAGCTAGTCTTGCATGGAAAGAAAGTTCCTGTATGCCAGATAGCATTTTGGTGGCACGTCTTCCAAAACTTTTATTTTGTTTTTAAATATGGCAAGGCTTGAAACATTCCAACTTCAAGCTTGGGTTGAAGTAGTACTTTGTACAGAAGACTAATGACTTTGGGGGATCAAGTGGAAAGAGTATGCTTGATCAGTGCTAGAGTTGAACTAGCACCAGCAGCAGACTTCTTAGCATGGGTACTGGATTTCAATTCATTGTCAGAGGTGACTCTAAGATCTTGTTCATCATTTACAGAGGAGATTGGGTGGCCTGAGTGAAAATAAGAACAACAAGGATTTATATGCCAAAGTGAATCGCATGACACTTGGCAACAATAAATTCAAGAAGTCACGTATCAACCCATTGACCAAGCAGTCCAAGATTATTTTGTAGAAGGGTATGATCTTCACACAACAAGGCTGGTTCAAGAAGCTGGTCAACCTTTTTAAGACCATAGGCGGGCGTGCCTTGTTTGCCTCTCATTAAAGGCAATCTAATGGTCTTATGTCAATTTTTGAATTCTTGATCAGCATGCCTAAGACTCTAGGCAGGCATGCCTTTCCAAAAACTAACCTGACAAGTATGTGTCCTAATAAGATAGCTGATAGTAGAAGTAGCATCATTAATAATGATGATAAATAGTGTTGGACTCAATACACTTTCCTGAGTGGGGGTAGGGGTCAAGTATTGTGGAGCAGCAGTCAAAACATGTCAACTATAATTATTCTGCATATTATAAAGTAAACATTGTTTTCTTAACATGTTTTCTTCTCAACAACCCTAATTCTAGGTAAAGGTGCTATTGATTTATGGGCTATTGGAAAAGTATTAAGAAAACAATTCTTACTTTGTAACATGCAAAATGAGTACACTTTGACTGCAGCTCTGCTATACTTTTCCCTATTGTTTGAGTAGAATTTTATGCCATGTCAATGAGTTTTTTTCTAAATTTAGGAAATGTATTTGTGGATCCTTGAAACCTCATAAATTGGGATTGATCAAAGATGTGAAACTGAAAACAGTTTTTTTGTGCTTCATTTAAGACAAAGATCTATTTTACAAGATTATTACTTTGATAACACAAAGATTTTTAAAGGTCATCAAAGGTTAGGGCCCTCTAGAAGGAGAAGAAGTAGTAGAAGTACTTGAAAATACCTTCCTGGGACATACTTTAGTCTGTAGACCCATCCCTTAAAGTATCATTTTCCTAACCTAACCCCTTTCGAAGATAGCAAACAGTAGCTAAAATAGAATTTTACTGAATTATATATAGTAGAGCTGTAGTCAAAATGTGTTAGGATAAAAGACCTCTTTTTGGGTAAGACCACTTTTCTTGGCATTCCAGAAAAATAGCAATGGTTTTTTGGACCACCCCTTTTTTACTACAGTATGATGCAATGTGGGGGCAGTAACAAGAACTCTGCGTTCTTGGTCAAATTTTCACCAATAATTTGTCAGCATAAATTAAAAATGTGGTCTATGTTTTGCCAAGCAATTGAAAAGAAAAAAATATACTTAATATTTGTGATTTATTGAACAAATATCAAACAATAAAAGTTACCTTTTTAGAAACAGTAGAAAGTCAGCTTTTTATTGATATGCAAATAAAACTGAAACACTAAAACGATATTAATTCAAGTAAAACAGTCGATTCTGATGTAAGTAGTAATGCTATTCCACCAAGTTCTTGGCATGCATATTATTCAAAGATTTTCTCTGTTTTGAATTATTCTGTTCATAGAAAGTTTGGTGGAGCATTTGTTAAAATTGTCCCTAGATTTCTAAGTCAGTGCTTTGTTTTGCCTATATTGCATTGTGAAGTTTTGAATGCTTTGAATCATCTTAAGGCAAAATCTATTGATGCTGATGGTATCTCTAAAATGCATCTATCTCCCCAATGTGCCAAACTTGTGTCACATCTTGCACTTTTGTTTCAAATGTGCTTGGCATCTTCTGTTGTCCTGGAAAGCTTTTTGTGTGGCAGCGTGACTTCAATTTTAAAAAGAGGTAAATTGCCAACAGATTGCTCTTCTTACTGTCCAGTTTCTGTTTCTTGCAATATTAGCAAGGTCTTCGAGTATATTCTTTTACCTAATCTAACTCAAAATATTTCTTTCTTTGGTGAAAATCAACTTGGTTTCAGACCTGTTGTGTGGTGCCAACATGCTCATCGTGTCCTTTCTACTATTCTTCTTTCTAATTCTTCTAAGGGTAAAGGCGTATATCTCTGTACACTTCATATTTCAAAGGCTTTTGATTCTGTTGTTCATAACCAGCTTTTCTTTTCTTTGGCTTTTTCTGGTGTTAATTCTTTGGTTATTTACCTTCTATGGTTTTGGTATTCTAATTCTTACCTCTGCCTGAAATTTTCTCCAGAAACAACTATTAAAGTGCTTTGTGGTGTTAGGCAGGGAGGTGTTTTATCACCAACCCTTTTCAAAATTTGTATTTCTACTGTTCTGGAAAAGATCTCAGGCACTTATTTTTCTGGCTCTACTGATATTTCTTACATTGCCTATGCTGATGACATTCTGTTGATAAGTTGTACTAAATCTGCTCTTTTTGTGATGGTTTCCTTAGTTTCTTAGTATTTCCTAAATATTGGTCTATCTCTGAATCTTGACAAGTGTGAATTCTTATCTTATAATCTGTCTTCGTCTACTCCTCTGGTATGTAATGAATTTTCTGTACTTTCTGTCTCTTCCTTTTGGTGGCTTGGTATTACTGTTTCTAATTCTCTAGCTCTCTTTTGTAAACAGATTGTTGCTGATTCAGTAAGAAAAATTCAGTTCAATTATTCAAAAATTGTAGCAAACTGTGGAAAATATAATAGAAGAGCTCTTGGGTGCTTATTCTTGACATTTTCTGATCATTCTGTGCTTTATTTTTTGGGTGTTCATTCCGTTCTTATGCTAAAGGATTTAAAAAAGATTGAAGTTACATATTTCAAATTTTGCAAATTTCTTCTTTCTCTGCCACCATGGACTAGAAATTGGTACCTAGTTACTATGTTACAGATGTAACTCAAAAGCTCAGTGACCTACACAAAAAGCTTTCTGCAGATGCATTTTGTAATATTGGCCCTGACCATGGTCTTTTACAGTTCTTTTCTTAGTTTAATTTAATTGCTAGTGTTTGTTGAGTTCTTTTTTTTTTTTTTATTATTATGTTTATACTCCACTTGTACTACTTGTTGTCTTGTAGTTGTGGGTAATAAATGATTGATTGATTGATATATATATCAAAATAGGATAATTGGTATTTCCAAAAAGAGGCTGGTAGGTAAGTCAATAAACTAATAATTTCAAGTGTCTGATCTTAAACAATTTTAATAATAACCATAGGCCTATTGATGCATAGCTTATATTTTTAGCTTTTCTCTGACATATACAATTCTTCCCAATTCCTCTTTGGTAACAAGATGTAAAGGTTTTAGTTTTACATAATTTTTCTCAATTGGATACTGGTTTTTAGCCTAACTAGCTGACAATTATTTCACACAGCCTATTATGAAGTAAGAATTACTTTCATAACATGTTTTTTTCTCAATAGCCCCTAGTCTAGACCTTTACCTAACTCTAGATTTGTGCCAAGTTTCTATGAAATAACACATGAACCTAGCTAGCCTAAATCTGCAAGGGGATACCACTAGATGGCTAATTTGACAGTGTATATATATACAAATCTTTAAATTAGCCAACTGGCCAACCAGTATTTTAAGCTTAGGAGTCCAGCTGGACATAAGGAAACATATTAAGAAAACAATTCTTACTCCATAATATGCAGAATAATCCTGGTTAACACATTTTGTGGTAAATTTTTACCAAATCATATTATTGACTTACAAATAATGTAAACATACCACTTGATGCCTTTTTTATGTTCTTTCCAAATATAATAATCATTTTTGTTGGAAATGAATTTTACTCCCACCCCTATTTATACCAATTCAGGGTATATATTTGCACATTAGAGGGGTGGGGTAAATTTTATTTCTGATATAAATGAGAGGTAAGATTAAACTTTACCCCACCCCCTAATGTGCAAATATATACCCTGAATTTGTATATATAGGGGTGGGAGTTAAAATTCATTTCTGACAAAAATGATGGTAAAGTTCTATGAAATCATATTATTGAGTTAGGACTAAAGTGAATACACCATTCAATGCCTTTTTTATGCTGATTACAAATATAATAAGCATTTCTATTGGAAATGAATTTCAGCCCCCCCCCCCCTCTATATAGGCTATACCTAACCTAACCCAACCTAAACTAACCTAACCTGGTCATTATCTACCAAATAATATTATTGAGTTGGCAGTAAATTGAATACCCAATTTAATGCCTTTTTTATGCTGATTACAAATATAATAGCTAATCACTTCTATCGGAAATTAATTCCAGCCCCCACCCCCCCTCTGTAGGGCACCTAACCTAACCCGAACTGAACACAGATAGGGGGGGGGGCTTAAACTAATTAATGCTAGAAATGCGTATTATAGTCTTAATAAGCATAAAAAAGGCATCAACTGGTGTATTCACTTTAGTCCTAACTCAATAATATGATTTGGTAGATATTGACCCCTAACCTAACCTAACCCTGAATTGGCATATATAGGGGGGGGGGCCTGAAACTCATTTCTGATAGAAATACTTATTATATTCGTAATCAGCATAAAAAAAGGCATTGAATGGGGTAAAGTTCTACAAAATCATATTATTGAGTTAGGACAAAAGTGAATACACCATTTGATGCCTTTTTTTATGCTGATTACGAATATAATAAGCATTTCTATCGGAAATCAGTTTCAGCCCCCCCCCCTATATAGGGCAATTCAGGGTTAGGTTAGGTTTAGCCTATATAGGGGGGGGGGGGTTAAATTCATTTCCCATAGAAATGCTTATTATATTTGTAATCAGCATAAAAAAGGCATCGAATGGTGTATTCACTTTAGTCCTAACTCAATAATATGATTTTGTAGATATTGACCCCTAGCCTAACCCTGAATTGGCATATATAGGGGGGGGGGGCTGAAAGTCATTTCCAATAGAAATGCTTATTATATTCATAATCAGCATAAAAAAAGGCATCAAATGGGGTAAAGTTCTATGAAATCATATTATTGAGTTAGGACAAAAGGGAAGACACCATTTGATGCCTTTTTTTTATGCTGACTACGAATATAATAATCATTTCTATTGGACATGAATTTCAGCCCCCCCCCCTATAGATGCCAATTCAGGGTTAGGTATAGCCTAGAGAAGGGGGGGGTATGACCTTAAGGACAGATATAAAGTAGTTTTTTAATCTAACAAAGAATAAAAAAGTCAAAAATTTGTTAATTAACTTTAGTCCTAAATCAAAAATATGATGTTTTATATATTTACTCCTTGAATTGGTATATATAGGGATGGGGGCTAAAATTCATTTCCAATAGAAATGATTATTATATTCGTAATCAGCATAAAAAAGGCATCAAATGGGGTAAAGTTCTACAAAATCATATTATTGAGTTAGGACTAAAGTGAATACACCATTTGATGCCTTTTTTAATGCTGATTACAAATATAATAAGCATTTCTATCAGAAATGAGTTTCAGCCCCCCCCCCCTATATAGGCCAATTCAGGGTTAGGTTAGGTTTAGCCTATATAGAGGGGGGCTGAAATTCATTTCCAATAGAAATGCTTATTATATTTGTAATCAGCATAAAAAAAGGCATCAAATGGGGTAAAGTTCTAGGAAATCATATTATTGTTTCAAGACTAAAGTTAATGAACCATTCAATGCCTTTTTTATGATGATTACGAATATAATTATAAATGATCTCGAAACTGAGTTTCAGCCCTCCCTCCTTGTGATGCCCATTAATAGGGAGGTTGGGTTAGGTTTCGCCTATATAGGGGGGGGGGCGGGAATTTATGTCCGATAGAAATGCTTATCATATTCGTAATCAGCATCAAAAAAGGCATCGAATGGTGTATTCACTTTATTCCTAACTCAATAATATGATTTTGTAGAACTTTACCTTGAATGGTGTATTCACTTTAGTCATAACTCAATAATATGATTTCATAGAACTTTACCAAAATGATTAGGCTATTATATTTGGAAACAGCATAAAAAAAGGCATCAAGTGGTATATTCACTTTATTCATAACTCAATAATATGATTTGGTAAAAACTTACCCATTTTGTAGAGGGAGGGCCTTTATCTTCACTTCTTTCCTTGTTTTTTCAGTTTTTCTAAGAAATTCATGAATTTCTTATAACCTGTATAGGCTTTTAACAGAATATATACCCCTACCCCCCTAATGTGCAAATATATACCTAGAATTGCATCCTCAATCTAAATATAACATCCATTTGCATCACAAATGAACTTTATTCCCATATTAGCCATATGGTGGATGTCCATCTGCAAGGCAGGAATTGTCAAGATACATAGCCTACCTTCAGCAATCTTTTCTGAATGATATTTCATGTTCTTTTCAGGAACTTTACCAGAGCCTTTCACACTTGTAAAGTTTCTTGCAGCAATAAGTACATAATTTGGAATGAGCCTAGACATGTTTTTAAGACTAGGCTTTGACATTGACAATGCCATGAAAAATAATTTCAAAAATTTCGCTTATTATGTTGTTCAAATAGACATGCAGGATCTACTTTCTAGCGTCGATAGAATCTATGTGAAATAGAGGTCTGTATATATTAAATCAACTGAATTTATCAAATTTGAATGTCCTGTGGTAACGCACCGGGTTTCACCTAAGCTTGGTAATACAGGACACAGAGATCGAGCCTGGCAGCAGCAACACACTGCAGGGCTGACGCAAGGATTTTTGAATTCGAGTTCTTGTGAATATCCTTGTAGCTATGTTTAATACCGAAGAGATACTTCAAAATTTAGCCATAAGAATTCAGCTTCGGCTTCATAAACATACTGCGTTGTAAGAGAGCTTAGTTAGTGGAGTGGTGGTCTAGAAGGCTTAGAGAGCTTACTGTACCTCCTGCTTTGATACATAGGACGATTGCAGAGAGAAGCCGAAAAAAACACAAACATATGGTAAAAGGCATGCAGTTTTTCACTTTACTTTATCGAACCATGTGCAACGCCAACGTCTATTGTCTTCTTAGTGTCAATTTCTGAAACATCACCAAAGTTGGAAAAGTTACTTATAGTTAGTTGCCCTTTTCCAAAATCTCCACTATGGCAAATGGTAACTATCAAATTTCATCTTCGATTCCTAAAGACAAGTCTTACTATAATGACGCTTGTCATTTTCTTGCCAATAAGATATCTACACACTTTCTTGAACATATCCAAGCTTTCACGGATGGTTCAGTGAAAGGACCAAAAGCATTAGCAAAGGTTTGCATGCCAGATTGTTTCACGAGTATGTCGTTAGCTTTCCCATCTAACACTTCAATTTTGTCAGCAGTATTGTGTGCTATTTTTTAAATGTTGAAAGTTATGATCAAACTGGGGCCTTCTATAAAGAATGTTTTAATCCCAAGAGATCCAAGTCCGTAATGTGAGGCTGCTGATTAGGATTTAAAGTTAATAATAGGTTCCCTTCAGAAGTTAATGAAGATTGGCATCTTTGTTTGCTTCCAGCTTGTCCCAAGTCATAAAGGGTTAATTCACAGTGTAACTCCCAATAGCCTAGCAAATGTGTGTGCTCCAATAGAGTAGAAACTTAAGAGTCTACGAGATATTCTTAACACCATGAACAACTAAAGTATTTACCATTTGCAAATACCTCATTTCGTTCTAAAGAAGTTACAGTGTGGTATTAGACTAAAATCTGAATATATTTTTCTGAATCGTGTCTAATTCCTGAGGAATCTATACGATTCAACACTCTATAGGGTGGAGCTCAACAGCATTTGAAACACGTTTTCTTTGAATGTGTTAAACTCGTGCCAGGAACTACCAAGCTTAGGATAAGTAGTAGAAAATTAAAGATAATAGGAGCATTTGATTCTATTGACAGTATGCAACTAAATCCTGATATTGAAGGGTCAAACTGTAATGTGATTAAACAAAAAAAAACAAAACAAGTTTATTCAACTGAAAGTAAGGGGCAACATTAAAACTAAAACGAACAGAAATCATTACGTATGTGAGGGAGGTTGCCCCTCGTCAATACCTCGCTCTATAAGTTAAAGGTCAAATTTTGTTCCAATTATTTAAGAACGAATCCTGAACAACAAAGGCCGTTTAATTAAAATAAATAATTTCTGAGACAACACAGGCTAATCATGAGAAAAAAAAGTAAAGAAGAGAGAAACGAGGATAATGCAAGCCAGTGAAAAACGTAGACTACAATGCAAATATTTCGGTCAAGACCTCCGCTTGACCGTTCTCAAATGCGCGATAATAGCTCGTAGAATAAAAATTACTAATAAAAATCCAAGGATAATATAAAAAATCAAACCTTAAAATAACAATAATGATAGTATAATGCAAAAACATAGGCCAGAGCCTCTTACAAAACAAGAAAAAGACAATACAAAAGTTTGGACAAATCTTCTAAAGTTACTGAAGTCGTACGTACGACCCTCGTATATCTTGTCAACAAAAACAAACGCAAGAACTAAAATATGACAACCCTCTCAATGTAACGGTGAAAGGATAACTGAATAATAAGACAATACTGAATGGCAATTCAATTTTTAATTTATACAGAGCATTTTTGAAAGCTAATTGCTTCCCAGGTAAAATACCGTCACAGGTTAGGTTAGGTTGCAAAATATGATTTTCTTGATTTGTTTAAACCGATCAGAATTAATTAGTTCAGTATAAATGGGGCTTAAATAAGTTTCTCCAGTGTCTCTATTGAGAGCTACATTTCGGTGAATGTGCTTTTTTTTTTATCTCAACTGCCTCCCTGAAAACTTGCATGAGACCTTAAACGGGGGCAATAATGGAGGTGTTGTCAAATGAAATGAAATTGTATGGATTGTCATACACATTATGAGCCAAGGCAGAATCAAAAGTCTTGTCTTTGGCATAGCCCCATAGCTTTGTCGATAGAGGACTTGTGTTCCGATAATCTCTTCCCCAATTGCTCGTGGGTTCTTCCAACATAGAAACAACCACAAGAACAGTGAACCCTATAAACAGCACTGCCCAAAATGGGACTCGTTTATCTTTGCCGTTGTTAAAATAGCCCCTAATTCTTGAAGGTGACATTTAAGTTATATTTTTTTTTTTTAGAATTCTTTGCAGTTTGTCACTAAATTTGGGAAAGTAGGGTAAAGCAGTAAAGACTTTATTATCACCCACCAAAGGGATGATATCTGTAGGAGGTTGTGGAGATAATGCATCCGTTTCTGCTTTTTTTTTTTTATTTTTTCTAAGATGAATTCCAGTAACTTTATGGGATATCCATTGTAAAACAAAATGTCCTTCAGATAATCCGATTCTGGAATTATACGAGCTTTCGAGCATATTCTTATTACACGATCGACTAAAGATATAACTACTCGTCTTTTTACGCAAGAAGGGTGGTTGGAAGAGAAATGTAAATAGCTATCATTATGTGTAGGTTTTCTATAAATCGAATATTCAAGGCTGAGAGATTTCATGAATATTAAGACGTCTAGAAAAGGCAGTTTATGATCATGCTCTAGTTCTAAGGTGAACTGAAGTTTAGAATCGAAAGTGTTAAGATGAGTGAAAAAAAGGGTTAAGTTCTATCTCTCCATGATCCCATAAAGAGATAACATCATCGACAATCCGGCCCCAGAAAAAAGTATTCAAAGAGGAAAAGTATTGAAAGCGGAGGTTTCAATAAATTCCATGTAAAAAGTGGGCAAAAAAGGTAAAAGGCTCGTATCCATTGGAAGGCCCATGATTTGGGTGAAAAATTGATTATTGTACCCAAAATATAAGGAAGATCTATTGCAAAGGTGAACAAGACGCACAATGGTTTCGATATCTAATATTTTATAGTCCATCCAGTCAATATCATCTTCTTGTTTCATCTGAATAGCAAATCCACACTTTCTAATATCGCATGAAGTATACATAGAAATGGCATCAAAACTGGCCAAAGTTGTGTCTTTTTTATATCAAGGTCTTTTAATTTTTCAACAAGGTGAACTGAATTTTTAATGTAAGAAGTTTGCGTTGACATAAGAGGACGAAAAATTGTGGATAACCATCTGGATAAAATTGTGGTCTCTTATAATTCTCCAGTATCCAGACTGGGAAAGTGGTTATCCAAATCATGAAGAAGACAGAGAATTGCTGACCATTAGAAGATATTGTTTTAAAGTCAAAGGAGTGAAAGGAACGTTTAGCAGTCCATATACCCTCATACAAATTCTGGAATTAGAATTGTTTATGTTTAGACATCAAGGCCTATAGTCTCTTCTAAAATATAGTCTGTTCGCACAAGAATTTCACGTTTTCGACTTTACAGCCATTTTTTCAAGTACATATTTTGAATTACTCAGACGTAGAGTTGTGAAGCCGCTCAGTTAAAATATGTCTGTTATGGCGAATCATCTTAATTTGTTAGGTTTTTATTAAACATAGCCGACTTTCTTGGAGAAGTTAAATAAAGTTTAACTTCTTGGTGATTTCCATAAAGTAGACAAAGTGATTTGAGGAAAAGGGTTTATTAACTTTGTTAATTTTATTGACGCCATATGTGCCCCGCTAACACATGAACTAATTTTAAAGAGCTGCGTACAAAATCATGACAGCAAAGAAAAGTTTTTAAAAGGCTAAATGTAGGGTACACCACAATTTGAATATTGATTCATATATCTGATTAAAGGCAAAATTCTTCAAAAAAATAATTACTAGACTCTTTTGAAAAAGTACCCATGAAAAACTGCCAATAATATTTAAAATAATGTATTAGTACAGTAAATTATTTCAGTAGGTGTACAAAAACAAATAGTTACCAAAGAAAAAAAAATGATTCCCACATTCATAAGCTTGTTAATTGTATTACAATTATGATATGCCAAGGACAGATTGCCAAGACTGAGTCCTTTAATTTTACGGTTAGAAAGTAAAGATAAACTCTATTAAGTATAGTAATACTTAATAATTTACTTTACTTTGTGGTACTGTAGCTAGGCAAACCCATGTTTTAGTTTTGTTTTGTAGTAAGGCTGGTGAAGGTAAAACCATCTGTAGATCTAAGGACATTCGTGATGAAGCCTTGTGCCAGGAAAGAATTATTTCGTAGCCTTTTATTTGGAGGGGTCGTGGGTCCATGTTTTCCCGCAACTATGTAGATTAATAATTCTAGTTCAAACAAGATGCAATATACCAACCTTTGCTAAAAAGCTTCAATAGAAGTTGTAATGGGGGGGGGGGTACTGAAACACTTCGTTCCTCCAATAATACATGTATTAAATCCCTGTCAAACAATTTCAGTTCAAATAAGGTATTACGTGCCTACCAGTTCACTGAAAAGTTGGTAGTTAGTGGTGGGGCGATGGGAGGGACGGGTGGATGTCAAATGGCGTGGAAAACAGCGGCCCACTTAGATTTTCTAATCATGCAGATTGAAAGTCCTTGCATAATTCCGCTTCAATCAAAATACAACAACCTAGTTCTCTGCTAAAAATTTGGTGGTAAAAGGGATGGAACGTATTGGAAGCGTCACTGGCCCTTTTTGCTTCTCAAATCATAAATATCAGGTATAGTCGTGGGGTTCCGGTTCAAAGGTGTAACATTCCTGTATTTCTATCCAAAATTTGGCCACGGGAGGGGGAGGGGGGTAAAGAGGTTATGGACCCACTTTGGTCCTCCAATCATGGAGATTGGAAGTCTTTGAAAAACTTGGGATTAAATAAAGTATAATATGCCTACCTTTCTGCCTTGAAGTTGGTGGTAGAAAGGAGAAGGCTGCTAGATGGATCACGGGGTCCAAGCTATGGCTTCAACAAGACAGATTCAAATTTTCGTGTGATTTCACTTCAAACAAAGAGTAAAATGCCTACCTTTGGGTCAAGAGCTGTGTGTTGCTAGAGATGGGAGCGGTTGAGGTGACTATCAACCCACTTCAATTCTACTACTACTACTAACAACTCTCTGCAGCATCGGGTGGCCTGAGGCCAACACAGCTACGCACGCTCCTCCTCCACCCCCAATCTATTCAACGCCTCCCTCCTTCCAGGAAGTTCCAATTTCCCTTAAATTTTTCCTTACGACGTGCTTTTCGTTTGGCCCTAGATGGTTGGCCGACAAGGACGAATGACACAAATCACACATGGAACTCTTATTTGTCACTGTGGCAACTCTTATATCTCAATGCACATTTTGTGTCATTCAAATGTATATTTCAGGGGGAGAATGTGTCCTCCCTGTGTGGCGCAGTGAGCATATTTAAAAAAAGCCCTGAACTATTTTCACCTATTCTATGCAGTAAAGAGTCAAAACTGAACCAGCTAGCATCGACGAATATCGACAATAGAATTATTAATTAAGAATATTCTGCAAAACAAAAAGTGAAATCACAAGTAATCACAAAACAAAAAGGAATTACAAACATAAGATCATTGAACTGCTTATGTAGCTGGCAAACCAAATTCATCAACCGGGATACCATCCTGAAGAAAAAAGAAACAGATTAGACAGATAAAGTTTCACAATGACAGATAAATAAGCATAAAATAGAAAGATTTTTTCTCTTTGTTTTTGACATTATATCTACACTCTCTCACCCAGAGTAAAAGTTTGACATAAAGATACTTGTATATAAAGGGATATAGGAGTTCGAAGAGGTAGTATCCCTTTGAAACTGGTTCAAAGGACCCATAACCCCTATTAAAAATTCTCTGGTACCCCTCACCCACCTAAGGAACCAAACTACGTGCGATTATGAGCCCGATTCCACCAAAAATTAAAAATACAAAGTTTAAGGTTTAATACATAAAAAAAGACTCTAATTGGTCTTTTTATCTCTTTTTTTTGCGTTACATTTACAATCCCTCATTCCAGGAAATATTAAATATAACTTAACTTAATTAATAAAAGAGACTGACACTTAAAACGTCCCAACCTTTTAAAATTATGGTGAAACGCGTAACTGTATGTATGACGTAACTACATCACTGTCAAAATGTGGCTTGTCGAAGACCTTATTTTGCAACAATTATATTCAAATAAAAATTTTACATTGCCCAATTATATAAAAGAATCGATTTCGCTAAGCTCGTTCCGAGAAAATATTAAAATATGCTTAATATTTTTCTGCTTAATATTCTTTGAATGAGGTATGTGTCCTGTTCATCGTGATAACTTTGTTAAGTGATGTATCTTTCTAATTCCCGTATTGGCCGTTTATAGCCTCTGGCATGTTGGCAGTATGGGCAAATGTTTATGTATTGTTTTGAATTTGTTAATAAATCAAGTCGAATAAAAAATCAAATTGTGTCAAATATTTCAATACGCCATCTATCTATCTATACACCATTGATAAAAAAGTCTCTGTTAAGGTCTTAATTTTTTGGTCGGGCAGCGACCATAAGGTTAAATTTTAGGTGGCTGCAATATTTTAGTTTCTGTCAAGTTAATATTGTATATGAATAGAGAAGTTGCTTCACTTTTCATTAGGTATATCAAGCGTGTTGTTATTAAAAAAAAAAAAAAAAAAAAAAATTGGTACGTTGCCGGCTTTGTGCGTTTTTTTTTGGAAATAAAAAGGATATGGGTTTAGTATTTCAAACTAAAAACAATTTATTATTCTTATGATCTAGTTCCAGTTTATTCTTTTCTCTTTGGCCATTATGTGTCACCAAAGATCATCCGACGCCTAAAATAGGAAATATTCAAAGAAAGGCTCAGTGAATTATTCTTGGTTCTTCCTTCGTCACTTATGAGCTATGGTCTAAATCAGCGTTATCTGACTTCCTTAGAAATCAAACAACCCAAACTTACCATGGACTTAAGTAAGTAAGTATGACGGCAGTAGACCCTCAAGGTCCGAACCGGCGGTGCTGGTCTCCGTGTCGTAACCCTTCAGCCAGGAGGTGCAGTGGGGAGGTTGGGGACCAGCCATCCTGTGCTTTCACACGCCCTTCCTGCTTACCTTATACAGATTTCTCCAGGCACCCATTTAGAGCTCGGTCCATTCTGGATGAGCTTACATAGTCACGCCACTTGTCCCCGTCTCAAACCAAATAACTGGCCACGCCAGGAATCGAACCCGTGCCCCTCGGACAAACGATTACCAACCCAGCGCGCCAACCACTTACCATGGACTAAAGACTGAATGCTGCGTCACGCTAAGTGCTATAATTTCACAGTCACATCCTCTCTCCTAATAAAAAAAAAGTTGCAAACTAAAAAGTATACTAGAAAAGCTAAAAAGAGAACAAAATTTAACTCCGGAAACAGAAAGGTTACGCAGTTTCTCCATGCAGTATTTTGTTCGTCATTTTAACTAGTAATTTTATTGCTTGGTACTTCTCATCAATGACCCTGAGCACATGGAATGAGCGCAAGCTCGTCCTAACAACAAACTGACGAAAAAGTTGAAATAAACGCAAAGGAGCAATAGGTACTGGTGAGAAACCCACAGGCGAATCTGAACTGAACATACCTTGTTTGTTTCAAGTTTGGCAGCTGGTTCTTTGTCTGGAGCTACAGGGGCTTTCAATGCATCATCAAGATAAGATGCGTCTTCATCTAACGCAATTTCATCACCTAAAAATCAAATTGAACTTGAGGGCTAGAGCTGATTTGAAATAAAAAGATAATAAGAGGAAAATATAACAAGCTAAAAAGAAAAACAATAATGCAGTTTGGAGCAATCTTCACGGATATTCTTCGATCATCGCCATTAATAATGAAGAAAAGGGCCAAGACTCTAGACTATGGAGGTATGAGGGGAGGTGGGCTAAACTATGGTGCACATGTTGCATTAATTAGTACATGATAACATCAACAATTAAAAGGTGAAAAGAAAAATCTCTCTCAAACGCACATGTTACTTTGGTTAAATATTTTAATTTAAATATTAAAGTTTATCTCCTTTGCATGATAATTAAATCCACAACTCCTTTATAATTGTACAATTTTAAGAATTGTAGAGAGAGATAGAGAGAGAGAGAGCGAGAGGGAGAGAGAGAGAGGGAGAGAGAGAGAGAGAGAGAGAGAGAGAGAGAGAGAGAGAGAGAGAGAGAGAGAGAGAGAGAGAGAGAGAGAGAGAGAGAGAGAGAGAGAGAGAGAGAGAGAGAGAGAGAGAGAGGAGAGAGAGAGAGAGAGAGAGAGAGAGAGAGAGAGAGAGAGAGAGAGAGAGAGAGAGAGAGAGAGAGAGAGAGAGAGAGAGAGAGAGAGAGAGAGAGAGAGAGAGAGAGAGAGAGAGAGAGAGAGAGAGAAAGAGAGAGAGAGAGAGAGAGAGAGGGAGAGAGAGAGAGAGAGAGAGAGTGAGAGGGAGAGAGAGAGATAGAGAGAGGAAGAGAGAGACCGTATACCTGAGAGTCCGAGAGAGATCGTTTCCGTAAGCGGTTTGACAAAATAGTTGACTTTCCTTTGAATTACATTAGGCCAAGTGGGAGTAATTTTCCATTATGTATGTTTAAAGTGTGAGTATAATGAGTTATAATATGCTAAAGTTTAGATTAGTCCAGTAAAGGTGTGCTTTCTATTATGAGTGATTTTATTTTTGCTTTTGCTTCGTGTTTTTGCTGAGTGAGAATCTCATCGTTGTCCTTGTGTAGTTCTTGTCTTGTTGTTTTTTTTTTTGCTTCTCTTCATTTACTACTCCAACGTGCGACCTTTGTCTATACATCCAATACACAACATGCATTAAATGGAAATTTGGAAGCGAAAGGAGCACCCCCCCCCCCCAAAAAAAAAACACACACACACACAACAAAAGCTTAAAAACCTACCTAAAGCTTCAAGCTCCGCCTCAAGCTCACTTTCATCGACATCGGGGGTAGCATAGCTTCTTGATAGAACTTCTTGAACTTCATTGGCATCTTCAAGCAGGTCAGCTAAATCATCTTGTAGATCCTAAAATGATTTATTTACCTTAGATAAGCCGTGTCTGATTCGACCCACGGGCATGAACACCCCATAGGAATATTATCCGGTGCTATTTGGCCAATATTGTTCAATTTTTCCAGGGAGCCCTTCCGACTCATATCAGAAGACCCCCCCCCCCTTGTAAATCAATGCTATAAAAATTTCAGAAATACGGCAATATAGACTATTAAAATTGCTACACTACTCTATTATAGCTTTTAATTTCCAATCGAATAAACCCTCCACGAGTTTTTTTTATTATTAGTTTTATATAACTGCGATAAAAGAAAAAACATAGACATGTCGCTCTTTATTATGTCAATACTTTTGAGTTGATTATGGTTCTGTTAATTTCTGAATAAAACATGTTCTAATTAGTAAATGTAATTTTACTTATCAGTAAAAGCGATTAATCTCATTAATAAATTAATTTTCTTTCGTTTTTAAGTCACTCGATAATTATTAGTAACATATAGTTCTCTAAAAAATAAGAATATTAATTTCTCCTCAATTTTCATCCTACAATTTATTTAATTGCACTTGGAGAAAAAATAAAACCGAATGCCGAAAGTGAAAAGAAGCCAAAAGCTAATTTCACTCCAACAATAAGTAATTTTTCGTATAATATGTTTCGCAGCGCTAGGCACATCAAAAGTGCCAAATGCAGCGCTGGCCCTTTTACTAATCTAATCAAAAGGTTTTATACATTGTGAAGCGGTCCCTAGAAAGAGCCAGATGACATGAGTGAAATGCTTCTTTCCGCAAAGAGATGATTCGAATGGATATCAAAAGATACCAAGTAGCGAACAAGCTGTTTGTAAAACACGATTTACCTGCCATATCCTCCTGCAGGCATTCAGTGTGAACTGGAAGTCTACAGATTTGTCTGGTCTACTTGACAAACGGTGGTAGAAGGCGCGAAAGCTCATCAGAATGACGGTAGCAAGCATACATGCAGATGACGTCATTGACCAAACCTTTTTTAAAGATAGCAGTTGATACTTGACTGGACTGCATATACCTTGTTTTACGGACCTTGTTTTACGGACCTTACGGACCTTGTTTTGGAGCAACAGGTGTGGCACAAAATGATTGATCGGAGCTCCAACATAAAGCAGATAAACATTTTTGGTAACAGTTCTTATGCAAAACTAACATAGAGGGTTAAAGCATTCACTCATCCAATGTCTTATTTTTCTACTAGTCTTAACCCATTTGGCAGCGAGGTGAAGCTTTCCATTAAAGGGCTAGTTGACAGACTCTGACTACTCATTTATGCTTCAGCTTCGCCAACTACGTTTTGTATACAAATGGAATTTTGCCAATTTGCAGAATGAGAGTTAGTTGATAAAAAGAATTTACAAGAAAATGTTTTAAAAACATACGTTGGCGTATTTCAACGCACGCGGGAAGCACACTGGGGAAATTAGAGGTTACCTTCCCTGTGCTTTTCTTTTTTACTTTAAAATGCCAAAAATTATAATATTCGTCATGAAATATTTTTTTTTGTATTTTTATGGTTGTGTTTAATTTGATAAAGGGCTACTTTTCCTATTTCTTCAATAATTGAAAAGTTCACTTTACTTCGTTGATTTTTTTTTAATTATATTTATCATTATTTTTCTAATTTTTGTTATCATTGTATATATTCGCAGTACCCTCGAACAATTACCTTTTGATCTGCTGCTGACAATTTTTATAATTTGTTTTTTATTTATGATAACTAATTGTATAACTGCTACTTTGCATAATGAGTACTAAAAATTAATAATATTTGTGGGGCATCAGAAAGTTTTTCACAAAGAACAGTATCTCAAACTGGGTCTGTCATGCAAAACAATCCACCTCGAAAATCGTTTTGATTCCCTACATTTTTCTGGCAAAGCGTAAATACGTTTTTCACACTGCACTTTCTGAGAAAAACCCAGAATATATAGGAATTTAGTTATGCTGAGCGCACTCGACATATCTTGATGTTCAAAGATACTACGTTTCGCCAAAAAAGCATTGCGAGAAACGCATTTTTTTATTACATTCCCAAATACTTAGATCCCCCCCCCCCACAAAAAAAACAAAAGAAAAAAGGGTACCCAAGCTTAAACGATGAAAAAAGCTGCAAGAATGAGATATCAAACAGTTCGTAGTAACGAACTGTAAGTAAGGAGCGATTCGGCACAATAATAACCGAAACTCCTTTAGTCTTACCCATCAAAAGTTACGAGCCTAAGAAAATTTGCCTTATTTTCAAAATAAGGGTAAAACACGCCTTAGAAGTCATAGAATCTTAATGAAAATCACACCATCAGATTCAGCATATCAGAGAACCCTAATTTAGAAGTTTCAAGCTAATATCTGCAAAAATGTGGAATTTTGAATTTTTTGCCAGAAGAAAGATCACGGATGTGTGTTTATTTGTTTTTTCTTTTCCCCAGGGGTGATCGTATCGACCCAGTGGTAATAGAATATCATGAGAGGGCTCGTTCGAACGGAAATTAAAAGTTCTAGTGCCCTTTTAAAGTGACCAAAAAAATTGGACGGCAGCTAGGCCCCCTCCCACGCTCATTTTTTTCCCAAAGTCACCAGGGGAGGTGGGGGGTGGGGCAGAGGTTTAAATAGGAGGATCTTTCCATGGGGGAAGGTAATTTTCCATGAAGGGGGTGCCGGATTTCCCAGCATTATTTAAAAACAATCAGAAATTAAATTACAAAAAAAACAAGTTTTTTCAACTGAAAGCAAGGAGCAACATTAAAACTTAAAACGAACAGAAATTATTATGTATATGAGGGTTCGCTCTTTACGCTAAAGTTCGAATTTTGTTTGAATCACAAACCCCTGAATCACCAAGATCGTTTAATTAGAATAGATAGCTTTTTTGAAAGTATTAAAAAAAAACGTAAAGAGCGAGGTATTGACTAGGGGGCGAACCATCTCATATAAGTAATAATCTCTGTTCGTTTTAAGTTTTAATGTTACTCCTTACTTTCAGTTGAAAAAACTTGTTTTTTTTTTAAATTTAATAAATGGAAAAGAATGAAGGTAAAAATAAAAAGTACCATCATTTTAACTGTCTTCAAAATTTGTCTTTTCAGTATATATGACTTAATTTTTTTGGAGACAGGATAGATAACCATTAGGAAAATGATCAAGAGACGGTAAGGAATAGCCAATGAAAGCAGGGACTTCCTTTGGGAAGAGGACACTCTTTATTAGGGACAGGCAACTTTAATTTTGTATGAATTTATTTTTATCAACATAATGCGACTTGAAGTATGCCCAGTTCGGCTGCTCTTTAATAAATAAGGCGACGTCTAAATTTAAAATTAGTTTAATTTTTTTTGTCTGTTCTTTGGTGAATGAAAAGAGGTAGAACCAAATTTTATGATATGGCAAGTCACAATTCGATTGCAACTTATTCGACGAATATATATATATATATATATATATATATATATATATATATATGTAATTATAGAAGGCTTCAAACTAATAATTAATTTTTTAAGTTATTGTGGGGTGGATGCAACTGGATGGGGGCTCATGCCTTAGAGGCCGGCTGAGCTAGCAGAGTGAAACCACTAATCCCCATCCCAAGCTAGTAGGAACTAATGATACCTGACACTCAAGTTAGTCACCAAGAGAAAAGTACCCAATACTTCCCAGCAAAACTTAGAACCAAGCTGGCTTTTCTGAGTAGCTTACCAGCCACTACATACATCCAGTAAACAAATGTACCCGTTTAGTAGATACAGGGTTTCAGCACGACAATGTGTATTAAGTTTTGTTCGCCATTAAGAGCAAGCACAAGGGAAAAATTAACAATGACTCTCCTTTATGTAGGGAAGTATATTTAGACAAAGCCTCTCGCAAGCAAATTGCGAATAAATGATTACGTTTACATATTTGCCGACATAAATAAGGGATAAATAGCTAAGAGCGAACTACAGCTCACAGTAGCCGGAAATTTAAAATCGCTTTTCGAGAAAAACTGTCAAATGAGAAAAATTTTTGATTTAGAGCGGTTTCAGGAATAATAGATATTACACAGGTGTGGAGACTTGGAATTCACTTCCATCAGAAATACTTGTAAGGAACTCATTCCAGTCATTCGAAAATGTTTTAGCCTCTAGATATTTGTATACTAGGTCCTATCACAATCCATTTTGAAAGTATCTTTACTTGTGTATAACCTGATTTGCGATAGTGTAACAATTATTTTGCAAGCTTACTTTTTTATAGGTTTCAATTATTAACAGATATGTATCAGTTAAGTTGGTATGTTCTTGCATGTTTCAGTAATATTGTTTTTCCAATGTTTTTCAGTTACTGTATGTTTTTGTTATGTCATTGACATTGTTATTGACTTTTTTATAATTGTTTTGTGCAACAAGCTTGTTAAAGCTTACCGTATCTTGGTATTAATAAATAATAAATAAATAAATAAATAAATAACAGCAACTAGTCAAAAACATTTTCAGTGTGGATTAATACATGAGTGCTATCAACCCACAGGATTTTATTTCTAATTCGTCCAAGCTGACTTGGACGAACATTAACCCATAGTAACCGAAAATCTAAAAAGGCTCTTTTGACAATCAAATGAGAAAATTTCTTTAATTTAGAGATGATTCAAGAATGATAACTATCACATAGGTTTATCTTAGTAGCAATAATGAGTCAAAACAGTTTTTCTGTGTTGGTTCAAACACGAGTGCTGTCAAAAAAAGGATTTTATTTCTAAATCACCCATGGTGATTGGACTAATAGGTTATATCTATATCCAAGCTGACTTGGACGAGCAGTAACCTATGGTAAACGAAAATTTAAAAATACATTTTGAAAAAAGACTGTCAAATGAGGAAACCTCTTTCATGTAGACATGATTCAGGTATAATAACTAAGAGTAACAGTAAGTCAAAAGCGTTTTTCTTTCTTGGTTCAAACACGAGTGCTGTCAAAAACAGGAGTTTAATTCAAAATCGCCCAGGCTGGCTTGGAAGAATGGCTTATGTTTATATCTATATCTAAGCTGACTTGGACAAACAGTAGCCCATAGTAACCGAAGATTTTAAAACACATTTTGAAAAAAGACCGCCAAATGAGAAAATTTGTTCATTTAGATATACTTCAGGAATTATACACTTGCCAAAGTATATATATTTCAGCTGAAATTCGAAGCAGCACATATAACATGTCAGTTCAGTTGAACTCACTTTTAGCATTTTTGATTTCAGTCGAAACTAAGCATTTTACTCAGTAAAGTAATGTAGATGACTTGATACCACCTTCATGTACCTACGGGAAGCAGAACTGGTACCTGCCAAGACCGTTGCGATATGAAAACAGAAGTCTAGTATATACAGAAGAAAATAGGATTAAACTGGGTTAATGTATTACCTAAGGAAAGCAGGTATTATCTAAGGAAAATAGTAAAGAAAAGAAAGAGTTGGAGAAAATAAAAGAAATAGAGCGGAAGTCATATTTTTGTATATAAAAAACATAAAAAAATACAAAAAACAGTGAGATCTGCCTATAGTGCAACTCGCGTAAAATGGAAACCCTAACACATTAGAAAAAATATATTTGACCCCTTTAGAAAACCTTTAAATTTCTTCGCTTTAAGCGAAATACTAGTCTAACACGGAAACAGAAAGTTAGGGAATTCTAAACTAATGCCTATGACCTGCTGCATAATGAGAAAAACTCCGGTTAATCGAAAGCTGCGTGAATATACATTCCCATGAAAGGTCCTGATTTTAACTTCGTCAAACAAAACATAGGCTTCCGGTCCGGTTTGCGCATTATTTAGTGTCATTCAAGTAACCAATAAGGACTCATCCACCTTTTTCCGTATCATATCAGTCGGTTTCACGATACCGAAAGTATTTTGAGCATCAACGTCCACAACCAATTCGTAAATTTGTCAAATTTTATGATTACGTCACGGTGTGTGAAGAATCCAATATTCCTGCCCAACAGGACATACCTAAGGAAGGCGATAAAGATGAAGAGGAAGAAGAGGAAGATGAAGACGAGGCCGAAGAACCAAAAAGAACACAACAGCAACACTTTAAGAAATTTAAAAATAAGTATTTTGTGAATTGTTGTCTTGATTCAACACTAGTTGTACTAAACCGATTGTGCTCAAATGCCTCCGCGAGGCCAAACTATGGTCTTTTCTTTTGTGGATGGTGCAGTATTCCCCGCAGTAGAGCACAGACGGTTTTGTATCATATTATTATATTTTACTGTTTAGCTTAAAGCTTATTCCAATAGGCAATGCTAATAACTCCCCCCCCCCCAAAAAAAAAGTCCCTCCGGATCCCACCCTAAATACTAATGAAATTGATCCATTTTTGCCCCATCTTGGCTGGTCAAGCTCTATCACAAAGCTCACATGAAAGCTCAAATTCTAAGAATAGGACAATGATCAGTATTGGAGCTAATGTCACCATAGGTGATAATGGCTTTCAAGAGGTCCTTTCTAGGAGCTCCAAACAATGGAAAAAAACGTCCCCAATCAAAAGTATTTCCCCTCCCCCTGTCAAAGTTTCTCTTTCCCAAAACTTAGGCATTTATCTCAAAATTACTCCTAATACCCCCTTTGAAATAAAAAGGATTACTACAATAAGGGTTGCAATTTTCAAAATGTTAAAATCAATGTTTTCTCTTAACATTCACCGTGATGGATCTTTGCTAATAGCTGTCCAAGATCAGAAATCAGCAGATATAATACTTAATCTAAAATCTCTTCTGAATATCCCAATTAGTTTATCTAAATGGAACCCAGAACAATCCCCAACAAAAATAGTAGTATATAATGTTCCCCTAGAAATACCAATTCAGGAGTTAAAAGAAGGGCTCTCAGATAGGACTGGTAACGCAATCCCTGTAGAAGATGTCACTCAACTGGGTAAACCCAACTCTAATGGATTAAAAACAAGTAGATCTTTCTTATTTACACTAAGGAAAAAATTGATACCCCAGAAAAGTTATTCCTATTTGGGCAAATCAAACCGCATAAGGAACACAAGCCAAAGCCTACCCAGTGTCAGAAGTGTCTGAAACTGGGACACACAACAAATAAATGCAATGAAATTCTCCTAGCCTGTAGCAATTGTAAAGGCTCCCATCCTAAAGAGTTGACAACTTGCGGCAACACTCAGCCTACATGTATCAATTGTAAAGGCCCACATGAATCCACCAATAAATCACAATGCCCTGCATATAAGAAAAGAGCACTAACACTCTAAATAGCAACAGAGAAGGCCATTCCATACCCTTTTGTAGTTATGGACGCAAATGCTACCCAATCACACCAAAATAAAACCTATACTGAAATCAAAAAAAACTCCCAAGTCAAACACTCCCAATGCATCAAGTACTCCTTACAAAACACCATCCTTTAAGCCCCCTAGCTCACATCTCTATCAGAAAGAATCAACAAGCCAACAAGCCTCCTTGCCTAGTGAGAGAAGGTCGGCCTGGCACCCCCTCCCAACAAGAAACAAACCAGAAACACTACCAGGAATTAATTTCTTAACTAACAAACTGGATGCACAACCAAATATGCAAACCCCAAATATATGCTTATTCATTCTAAACTGCAATGCAGTTCAGGCCATGAATATAAAACAACAACAGAAAACAAAAATCATTGCTGAATTGGCAAAAATCTACATCCCTAATCATATGCTCATTCAAGCAAAAAAAGATCTTGCTTTACTATTAACATTTACTATAAGCTGAACATTGATATAGAGTCATATGAAAAATAAATCAACAATACAACACATTTCAATACTCCAGTGGAACGTAAGATCACTTACAGAAAATAAGTTAAATGAATTAATATCTTTTATGAATAATAATTCCATCAATATTGCTTGCCTCCAGGAAACTCATCTAATCAAAAATCAACAAATTAATTCTATGGATTACACTATCATGAAAAAAGTTAGAATATCACAGAGAAAAGGAGGTGGAGTAGCTTTAATAGTTAAAAATAATATAAAAATCTATGGTATCAACTTTCCATATTTCGTAAATGATGTTTATGCAATTGGTATCAGTGTTTGGCTGAATAATACAAAAACTTACAAATTTAGATTTTATGACCCTAATGGCCAAACTAAAGGTGCCAAGGATTTCTTCAGGTATATAAATAATTCTAATATGTTGAAAAATATCCTTATTTGTGGAGACTTTAAGGCCCACAGCCTTTTGTGGGGGAATAAACCAGCAAATAAAGCTGGTAAGTTCTTTCAGTGTATGACCTCAAATAATAATGAATTAGCTGTTGCTACCCCTCCAAACCTGAATACATATTTCAACCCCAAAAGTGGCAGTTTCTCTACAATTGACCTACAAATTGTGTCTTTAAATATTTTGAATAAAATTTATATAAATAAAATTGATAGTCTATGAACTGACCCCTTTGCCATAGTTTGCTCCCTAAACGAACCTGCTGAAACCCTATCACATACATCCAAATATATCAACACTAAAGCAAATTGGCCTATGTTCCAAAATAAGGTAAATGATAATATAACAAATTTGATGCACAATTCATGTCTTTGACACACATGAGTTTATAAGTGTACTGAAGTTCTACCATCTTTACTAATATATACATCACATCATGCTATCCCCAGGATCACGCACAGGAAAACCAAGCCTAAACATATTCCCAACGAATGGTGGGCCACTGATTGCCAAATAAATGGAAAACAAAAAAGGCAGCTAGGCGAACATTCTTAAATAAACCATCACCTACTACATATTTAAAATAATTACAAGCAGAATCTAATCTAAAAAGGACCATAGTAAATGCTAAATATAACTACTGGAATAATTTTGCAAATAATCTCTACAGAGAAACACATGAGCCAATTATACATAAAGTCATAAGCCACATCTGTGGGAAAAAGACTTCCCCCAACCCACTCCTGTATGAGCTTATACATAATAATACCCATTATGACAATGATAATAAAAAAGCTAAGGTATTTGCCACTCTGTTTGTTAATAAGCTAACATAAAATAATTGTATCAAAACGTCCCCAATTCCTATGAATCCAAAATAGCAACTTTGTCAAAGACTCGAGCAAGTAACAAGCCAAGATTCAGCTCGGGATACGAACAATGCATTAAATCATAGTATAACCAAGACTTCTGGCAGTTATGGCCACATTAATACCCCATTAGTAAGAGCCCTCATCCTCTCTCACCCATAGGAACTGCTAAGCTGCAGCAATCACGCTTGGGCTTCTCTAACATTCCCCAACATCTGGAAATGTTCGTCCCTTCTACCAATCCTAAGGAAAAATAACCCTGAGTCTTATAGGCCCATAATGATTACTCCTGTGATGGGGAAAATAATGGAGAAAATGATCTATTACCGACTCCTCTGGTTTGTTTAAAAAAATAATATGATCCCTCACACTCAAACTGGTTTCAGGAAACACCATTCCTCAGCAGATGCTTTCATATTGTTAACAAATACAATAAATGAATCATTCTCAAAAAATAATGTCCTAGTTGCAGCTTTCCTAGATTTTGAAGGGGCATATGACAATGTGAACCACCAAATCCTTTTAATTAAACTTGCAAACCTTGGACTACCCCCCAAGCTAGTATCTTTTATAAAATCTTTCATAGAATTGCGAAGTTTCATTGTTTGTGTAGGTTCAGCCTCTTCACCCCAAAAGACAATAACCAAAGACCTTCCTCAGGGAAGCAGTCCTCAGCTGCCTCCTCTTTGCCCTATATCTATGGGTCATGAGCCTCCCCCACACTCATCTGAAATATTCTAAGGATTTGGTGCCATCGTCATCTGGAAATGCCTTTGAGATTGCACAGCAAAGCTGCAAAATTCAGTCTTCCAATTTGAAAAATTCTCTCGACATTCACATCTACCCATTACACCTACCAAGTCCAAAATAGTCCATTTTCACCGAAAGCGAAATCATGTCAATGTAAGACTGACTCTAAATGGAACAACTATTCCAGAAGATAATCATATTAATTACCTAGGTCTCATGCTTGACCAAAAACTTAATTTCCATCTCCACATTTCAAACACAATAAAAAATGCTATAGAAAAACAATTATACTAAAAAGACTTCTTTCTACACCCTGGGGATGTAAGGAGAAAACCTTACTCCAGTTTTATAAATCACATATAAGACCCCATATTGACTATGGGCTCATCGTCTATGGTGCATGTGCAAAGACCCAAATGCAAAAAATTGAAACAGTACAAAACGATATAATACGTCTCATATTTGATCTTAAGAAACCGACAAGCATCAATTTTCTGCTTATGAAGAGTGCATTAACAACAATAAGGGAGAGATGCAGCTTTCTATTGACAAAAAATCTTACAAAAATTGAATCAAACCGCTCATATAGCCTACTTACTTGGATAAGGAATCCAGCCATGTATAGCGTTATTGCTAATGAGTATGCCAATATTCAGAAGAAGTTTCTTGTACCTGTAAAGTCTGTTACACATACTCTCCCCCCATCTTCTCCATGAAACTGGTCAATTCCCATAATAGATACTGATTTCTCAAAGTGGACTAAAGATCTAACCCCCATCGCTTTTGTCCAGAAAAAATTTGCTGAACTTAATACAATTACTTATAAAAACCATTTCCAAATCTTTGTTGATGGGTCCAAAATGAATGAGAAGGTAGCAAGTGGTACCTTCCTTCCTCACCTGAAAATTTCAATGGGTGAGAGATTGTCTAATAATGTATCTATAATGTCTGCAGAGGTAAATGCCATAATCTTGGCATTAGAACACCTTATGGAAAATAAACCCTTGAGTTGCTGTCTTCACCTCCTCAGTATAAGCTGGATATTGAGACTTATCACTGTCTTAGTATTATAGACAATCTTGCTTCAAGTGGCATAAGAACTTATCTTCAGTATTTTCCTAGCCACTCTGCTATAAGTGGTAATCATCAGGTTGATGAAATAGCAAAAAATGCTATAAATATTGACCAGCCAAGTGGGAGACCAATCCCCATTAGAGATACTTACCGATGGAGACTATCAGATATTATGTTTAATAAGTAAAATCCTACTCTTTCCCCCTTTCCCAATAAGTGTTTTTCTAAGATTTATCACAGAATTCGTTCTGGAACAAATGGACTAAACTTTCTTGCATTCTCGTATCAGTTTCCTAATTCAAGTGGTTCAGTTCCCCTATCCCCTCTTTGCAAGTATTTCATTATGAATAATGAAAGAACTGACCACTGCCTATTTGAATGTAATATGCTGACGTCTGCGCAGCATACTTTGCATTGTAAGCTGTTAAAGTGCTTCAAACACCACAAAATGTCACTATCAGCCAACAGCCTAGCCAACTATACCTGCACACAGAGCACAGAAATCGATATATATCATCTTATATTTGAACTCCTTGAGTCGAAAGATCTACTGAAAGATATCTGAGAATATCTAATAAATAAGAGACAACCAAGCCAGTAGCTCTGTAGCCCACAGAGTGAAGCAAAAGGAAAAGGGCTAAATAGTATCAACTGAAAAGCCCGCCTGCTGTGAAATAGAAGAAGAAGAAGAACCACGAGTAACCACCCTACAGGAAAATTGCAATGGGTGAGAGATTGTCTAATAATGTATCTATAATGTCTGCAGAGGTAAATGCCATAATCATGGCATTAGAACACCTTATGGAAAATATGCAAATTCGAATTGCAAATTCGAATAATATTATCATCTATTCTGACTCTCTATCAAGCTTTGAGCTGCTGACCACAGCTCCTCAATATAAGTTGGACATTGGCACTTATCATAGTCTAAGTATTGTTGATAATCTTGCTTCATGTGGCATAAAGATGTATTTTCAGTACATTCCTATCCACTCCTGGTATAAGTGGTAATCATCAGGTTGATGAAATAGCAAAAAATGCTATATATATTGACCAGCCAAGAGGGAGACCAATCTCAATTAGAGATATTTACCGATGGAGGCTATCAGATATTAATTTTCATAAGATTAATCCTATCCTTTCCCCCTGTCCCAATAAGTATTTTTCCAAAATTTATCATAGAATTCGTTGTGGAACAAATGGACTAAATTTCCTTGCATTCTCATATAAGTTTTCTAATTCAAGTGGTTCAATTCCCCTGTCCCCTCTTTGCAGGCATTGTAATATGATTTGTGAAACAATTGACCATTGCCTATTTGAATGTAATATGCTGACGTCTGCACAACATACCTTACTTTGTAAACTGTTTAAATGCTTCAAACACCACAAAATCTCACTATCAGCCAAGAGCCTAGCCAACTATACCTGCACACAGAGCACAGAAATCGATATCTATCGTCTTATATTTGAACTCCTTGAGTCAAAAGATCTACTGAAAGATATCTGAGAATATCTAATAAATAAGAGACAACCAAGACAGTAGCTCTGTAGCCCACAGAGTGAAGCAAAAAGAAAAGGGCTAAATAGTACCAACTGAATAGCCCGCCTGCTGTGAATTAGAAGATGAAGAAGAAGGAAAGTGTTCACGTGTTACGTCACCTTCAATTTCCCTTTGAAGAAAAAGTGAGATCAGTTGATTATAAGAATAAATAACCAAGTTTAGAAAGGCTTACGAAAAGGCTGTAGTTGAATACAAGTATCGAAATGAAAAGAAACAACAACATATATCGAGGGAAAATATGCTCGTGTAAATAAAGGCATTTATATTGATTTTATTTTCTTTTTTTTTGCCTTTTCACCTTTTAATCTTTTCAATATATATATTAACCATTTACCTATATTTATATAAAATTTAACCTTTATTCTGCGCCTGAATTACACCGTTTTATTCTGGAAGATTAGTAAAATTCCTTGTCATTTTAAAAATCCCTTGCCAATTAAAGCCATTTTATGCATAAACATATCTGTATTTCAGGCTAATTGGTTCAGCCGGCTGTTCAGGTCCTTTAAGATTCCACTATAGACAAAGTTTCACATTATGAGGGCAATCATAAATAGAACCTTACTTCTAAGTCATCCAAACTGACTTTCTTGAATTCTTTTTTCATATCTTTCACGCCCATTTGCATAGCTTTGACAGTAGTCTGCGTATCTTTCAACATCTGGGTCGTATAGCTGGCTTGTTCCATATTGAATGACTGGTTTCTCATACTTTCCAGTTGCTGCTCGTAACTGAAATAAATAAACAATATTAAACACAACATAGGTTTGAAGAGTAAGATGGCATGTCCAACAGAAACTACCAATAATGACACCTAGCAATTGTTCTCCCTTACAAGATAGACAACGCTTTATTTAGCAAATTCTAAGAAATAAATGAAAGTAATTCATAGACAGTATATTTAAAGGAATATATCTAAAATTTGTAAAGGTTTTTCTGATTAAGAACTATTGTTGGATTTCCATTTAGATAGGCCTATTACGAAATCCTTGAACATTCTGTATCGTATACCATAAAATACCGTAATCATGTACAATAATTTTATTTTATATATATATTTTTTTTATTCTGAAAGTGAATATATGTGTTGTAGATTGAGGGTTACCCTATGCGTGGAGAGACGGATGAATCTTTGCATCATTTTTAGGGGAATATAGGGAGTTGAGGGAGTGTCGCCTGGGGAATATTTGGTAGGGAGGTCAGGGGGAGAGATTGGATTTTGGAAACTTCGTCCGGGTAGGTATGAGGTATCGTGATGATTTTCTTAAATAATCAGTTTTAGTGTTTTTTTTTCCAGTTTATGTTTTGCTGCTGTATTTTTTCACTCGTTTTGTGAATGTCACCATGGCCCAACTGGGCTTTCTTGTGAATAAATTTATGTATCTATCTATCTATTTATCTATATGAGAATCATTCGGAATGAAAATTGACATAAAATATAGTCTTCTTTAGGACTGAAGCCACCCTGACCCCCATTCTATGGACGCCCTTGAATACAATTGTATCTTAAACCATCCATTTATTAAAATATCCTTTTCCTGTTCTGTTTTAATCTTTTAGTTCTACAACTCTTTGAAGCTTAAAACCTTTCCTTTGATTGACATGTAACTTGGTACCTGATTTTGTCTTTAGAACTTTCGACAATGTAGAAAGCCCCTAAAATTTACAGGGAAGTTCACCGAAATTAATAGACCGACTTTAGGTAGATCTGGAATGATAAATATCTTTAAAACGAATGAAAAAACACACCAATCAGGATAGAGAGAGACTTTTTAACCTCGAGGAATCAACAAAACTAATTTTTGTTGAACCAGACTCATAAAAATAAGTACCAATTTCAAGATTCGATGATACACTGAAAGGTAAATCTAATAAGGAAGAAGCAAAGATTGCTGAATGTTTGATGAATATACCCCAAAAGTAATTTTCCTCCCTGGGACAATTCATGAAGGTAAGAAATTACACAAGGGAAAACATGAAATAACCACAAGCTATAGCAAGGAAAAGGGAAGGTCAGAAAAAACATAGGAAAATCAGCAGAAAAAATGAAAGCATGAAAATTAGAAATAACACCAAAAGAAACAAATTCTTACTTATAGTTTTGAATTATAAATTCAAATTAAAAAATGAATATGCTACTACTGCGTCTACAAACAACTCACCAAAGTACAAAACCGCCTGAGACCAACACAGCTATATACACCCCTCCGCCATCCCAATCTATTCAAAGCCTCCTTCTTTACAGCCTCCCATGAAGTTTCCATTTCCCTTAAACTTTTCCTTACATTCTCCCACTCCATTCGAGGACAACCAACTTTCCGTTAAGCCGTAGACAGATGGCCGAAAGGGACAGCCTGTCATCCTTCATCCGCAGAAGGTGCCCTAGCCATCTCAACCTTTCAGTCATTATAGCCCTAGAAAGCGGGACTGAACCACACTTTTCGTACAGCCTACTGTTTGAAATACGGTCAGTCAGCCGGGTACCCAATACAATCCGTAGGCAATTTCTCTAGAATATATCTAGCAAATTTTCCTCCGTTTTTCCGAGCGCCTATTCTTCAGAACCATATTTAGCCACTGTCATCTTTGTAGCTTCCAATTTTCTAATCTTGATTCGCAAACTTATTTTCCTGTTCTTCCAAAAATTTTTCAATTACAAAAAAAAAAAAAAAAAAAAAAAAAAAAAAAAAAAAAAAAAAAAACCTGAGCCTTGGCAATTCTACTTTTGGTCTCATATCCACTCTGGCCTGATAAGTTATGGTGCATGCAGGGGAAAATCCTCCAGAAAATACAAAAGAAATTTCCTTGCAATAAAACATTTAAAAGGAATAGAAAACAACAATTTACATTCATTACATGACTGTTTAAGGAGCCCGTCTGTTTTCAGAAGGCTGGGTTATGAAGTTGCAAATTTAAGGATGAAATATCCAGTTACGCTTCATTTTAACTCATCCACTTAATCTGCCTTGTACCAACGACCTTTCCCATGTTAATATAGAGTTGTTTCTCATGACAAAAGAAATTACACCCCTCCAGTGTGTAAAGAAGTTTGCTGAATCTGCTGAACTTACCGCCTCCATAACTTTGTTGATGGATAAAAATAGATAAGAAAGTCAGCTGTTGGCTTTTTTCCCCTCCCGAAAAAGATCAAGATAATGAAATTTAAAATACTTTTCAACAAATAAACAAACTCGCTTTCGCACCAAAATATATTTCAAAATACATTTGAAGCTACCAAGATATTTTTGGCGACGTTTGTGCTGGTGGTATTGCATGAAAAGCCCTCTAGTATGAGCCATGCAAGTGAGGAGCCCATCCCCTGAGAGACATTTCTTACCTGCATGATTCATGGATTTTTTGGAATCCATGAATCATCCTACAACTTTGGAAAAAATCTCGAAATTGCCCCCTATCTGAAATAAGCTCTCGAATGTACCATAGGATCCGTGCAAATGTTACATGTCTATACTTACAGACTTCTTTGTTCCAAATTCCCAGCACCATGGCACCCATGCTTTTAGACAATAACCTCCTGAGACCTGGTGTCCACGTCTGTGGACATCCCCGTAAAATATTTTTTTTGCAAAGGTCTCGTTGTTTCAACGCGCTTTTTGGACCTGAAATGCCATCTGTGATTTTTTTCAGAAATTTTCTGCGACTTTTAGTGGTGTTTTTACAAACTAGAAAATGCTAAAATAAGGAGATGAAAACAAGCAAAGGTAAGAAAAAAGAAAGAAAAGAAAGTGACGAGAACGAGTTGTGAGAAAAATCAGGTGTACTCTCTTGATTGTGGACACTGCTTAGATAGTTTTAAAAGCAGTTAATTTGATAAGTGCCATCTTTTGGAACTTGGAAAACCTCCATGTCCAATTCTGTGGACAGGCAGTTCCAATCGAGTAAAAAGCTAGGGTTGATTTTTTGTAGTTCAAGTCTCAATTATAATGGGGATAGCAGAGGTCAATGATTGTTTTATTTACTAAATAGGCAACCCTAGCCTCCACTCACCCATAAGAAATCGCCACCCCCGCATAGTGTCCCAACCCATCCCCATCCTTTCTCCCATACCATTTTCTACCTTACGTTATAAAAAAAACTTTTATTCCCTTTTTTACAAATAAAATCAACCAAAATCCCAACCCGTAAGTTTGCCAAAAATTTAAATTTTTTATATATTATTTTTTCATTTTTGAATATTTGGTTATTTTATTTGTTACCCTTTTTATCTTTTTATATCATGACCTATACAATATTTTATAATTATGACCTATATTTATGACTTTTGTATTTTCTGACTGTTACCTGTTGTGTTTTCGTTACAGTAGTAACTATGTGTTGTTATTGCATTATTTTGTTATTGTAATGTTTTTACTAAGAAATGCGAATTCGGCCCACTAGGGTTTGTGATAGTTCTTTTGCCAATAAATCTCTTATCTATCTACCTATTAGTTTTAAGCTTACTGAACCTGCTCCTTCATTGTAGTTTCCCTTTGTGACTTATTCGGAATGCTCCAAGAGAGCGACCTGGACGTCTCTGATTTAGACGATGATGAGGAATGGATCAAAAGCCACTCTTTGGCGTCTTCAGACTCTGATGGTGAAACAGCTGTTGCAGCCATTCCATCATCAAGCAGTTATGCTGTTCTTCCAGATGTTGAAAATGAAGAATCTGATGATGACGTACCCTTAGCAACCCGTGCCAAACGCTTGAAGGCTGGCAAAGTACCAGCAACCTTGTCCTGGAGGAAGTCTGCACGGTTCGAATCATCGTGGCCCGGACGTGGGCCCCGCTCATTTCCAGGACCACGACGACTGGAATACAGAACAATTCTTTTTGCAATACTACCCGGAGAGCTTCTTCGAACGTACAGCTTTGCATTAACTACAACTATCAGTTGGCCCACCACAAAAGCTTGAATGTAACTCCAGACGAGCTGAAAATTGTTGTTGGCCTTGTCATCCTGATGGGGAACCTCAAGTTTCCTTGAATCCACATGTACTGGTCTGGGAAGCTTCAGGTGGAAGCCATATCGCAAAAGATGAGTCGAGACAGATTCTTCACAATCTGGTTGAACCTGAAGTTCGTTGTTGATTCAGAAATCTCAGACGAAGAAAAAACCAAAAATAGACTTCAGAAGGTGCAGCTTATCCTTGACAACTTAAGGAATATCTGTCTCAAGTTGCCACGTGACAGGAACTGTTCAATTGACGAACAGATGATACCCTTCCAGGAAATGTCGACACTCAAGCAAAATGTCCCTAACAAGCCCAATCCAGTTGGATTAAAGAATTTTGTCCTTGCCAGCTCCTCAGGGCTGATACTTGACTTCCAAATCTACCAGGGAGCCACCACCCAGGGAGAAGAGCTGGTAGCACATGGCTTGTCAGCTGGGATCGTAATGCGCTTGGGTGAGACCCTACCAGAAGGTACATATCTCTATTTTGACCGATTCTTCTCGTCTGTTAAGCTCCTCGACATACTGGCTGAAAGAAAAATAAATGCGAATGGAACTATCATGAAGAACCGTTTGGGCGCCAACAGCCCAACGCTTTTTACCGAAACAGAAATGAAAAGAAATAAAAGATGAACCTCTGTCATGTCTGTGCGCTCAGATAGAAAAGTAGCCATGACCCAGTGGTATGATAACAAAGTGGTTCTCTTGTCTTCAAACTGCAAAGGCATAGAAGAGGAGACAGAGGTCAAACGGTATGACAAGTGCCAGGGGTCTTACGTGCAGGTCAAATGTCCACGAGTAGTCTCCGACTAAAACACCTACATGGGTGGTCTTGACCTTGTGGACCGCATGGTTAGCTATTACCGGTTTGAGACGGGGACTAAACAATGGACTGTGCGTCTGTTTCATCATTTTGTGGATGGTGCACTAGCCAATGCATTTCATGAGCTGAAGGGCCATGGCCCAGGAGTTTCTGATGACCTCAAACAGCTCGTTGACCTTCGTTTCAACGTGGCCGAGTGTTTGATCAATTCTGGAAGCTTGGAGTCACAAGGTCAAGAAAATAGCGACAAAGAAACCGTGTTCTGAGCGTAAAAAAGAGGCCATATCCCTCCACCACATGCCATAGCTACACTGTATCTACCAGAATTTTGTGATTCGGTGAATGCAGCCCGGTGCAGAAGGCCTGGATGCTGCAAAAGGTCAAGATGGATTTGCTCGCAGTGTAAAATCATTCTCAGCTTGACACGAGACAACAACAGCTTCCAGAAATTTCATGATCAGTAATGTTTTGTTTTCAACATTTTGACAAGTCTCTTTTAACAGACGAAAAAGATTTTTACTATACTCTTAGCTCGACAGGGACCCAATGTCCACACCTGTGGACATCCTCCAGAGTTGAGATATGGGGGGTCAACTTTTTTTTAGTTGATCAATGGTTAAAATGAATTTTTTTAAGTCAACTACAAAGAAATGAACATAATCAGAAAAGTATTTCTATGGTCAGGTCTCAGGAGGATAAAGAAGAGAAAAATAAATACAGGGGCATTTAATTAAAAACACGCAAAAATTTGACAGGTACCCAGGGGTGGTGGTGGTATTGGTTAGAGCAATTAACACAATGAAAACAGAGTTTTACCAATGGAAACAAAAGGTAATATTGAAACTGAAAACAGAGCTATCACTTCTTAGCCCAAACTTCCTTATATTTGGAGAGTTATGCAAACTGACACTTTACTGAAAAAAATTTGCTTTTACAGAATTTTCGGACGATAGAGAAATAGAGCCCTCCAAGATATTATTCGCAGTCAAACAATAAATACTTCAAATAATTTTATATCGAATGAATTCACCTAATTTGTACAACTTATGCAAAATGAGTCCAATCCCGTCAATGGCTCTCTCTTCAGCTTTAAAATTGATATTTCATGTTTTTTTTTGTAGACAAATTCAAAACGAACTATTTTGGTAATATTAGGACCAGATAATAACTTAAGAAATGAACGAGTTATAAATTAATCCGTTATTTGTGACATAAAATCCTTTTATGTCACAAAAGGGAGGGGAAGTAAATGATACCCCTATATTAATCCCTCATTGTCTATATCAACGATGTGGCAATATCCGAAAGTATGGTTGGTTGACTTCAAAACGTCTTTAGACCAATGGGCAGGAGGTTTCAAGCTCCTTAGGTCATAAAAAGACTACAATCGGCATCGAGACAAAAGTAAAGATATGTTAGGACAATCACAAACAAAATTTTGTTTTAAGGTTTGTTTTGTTGTTATTTTGGCCTGAACACTCTGATCTGTATTTTCCTTTGTTTCCTTTTTCCTATTTTCCTTTGTTTCCTTTTTCACACTGAGGACGGTTCAGTGAAACTCTCGACGAAAATACTGTCACTTGTAACAACTCACTGCTGCGCCAAGCCACCTCGGGGCAACACAGCTACACACTGTCCCCCCTCCTCCATCCCAATCTATGGAGTTCCAATTTCTATTAAATCCTTCCTTACGGCCTTCTTCCACCCCCTTCGGGGACAAACTGCTTTTCTTTTGGCCCAAGATGGGTGTCCGGCAAGACTTTGGCAATCTGCCCTCCTTCATCCACAGAACGTGTTCTGGCCATCTCAACTATTCTCTCATTATAACCCTAGAAAGCGTTTGTTTCCTTTTTCACACTAATTGACCGAAATATTTGAATTCTAATCTTCTTTTTAGCACCATCAGGAATTGTCTTCGTTTTTTTCCGTCACAATTTTGTTTTCCTTTTGTCATGCTTGTGTGGCACAGCCAGTGTGGTCTTAGAAACTATTTACGTTCTATACATATGCTATTTGCTCTGTCCAATTATATGCACGTAATAACTGGGCCTTAAAAACCAGAGAAGCCAGAATGCTGAACGCACTAAACCACTACTGTCTCGAATATTCTTAGCATTAACCACACTTGGTCAAGACAGCCAAATGAAGAGGTGAGCAGACCCTGTATCCAGCAAAAAGAGCTTCCAATAATTCTAAAAACAAAAATTTGAGAACTTGAGTGGCTAAATATCACCAATCCCATTGACCGAAAAAAGGCTCATCCTAAGTAGTTCTAGCACTAGTGCTGGGGAGCTGGAGGGTCGAACTCCCATAGATAGCAAAGAACTCCTAGGCTTTTGTTTTCGAACTTAGCATTCTTACTAACTACGTGAAGCTCTTAAGTAAGTACATTTTATTTCAGCATTCCAAAATTTATGTTTGTTTATGCCTCCCCCCCCCCCAAAAAAAAACAAGCCAGAAACTTGGCAAGGATACAAGAAAATGATTTGCACTACCACCATTGACTACACAGCTTAATTCAGAGACTAGTAGGGCTACAATATAATATCAAAAATGACTTACGTTTTCCTTTGCTTTAAAACTCTCATGGCCCTGAGTTTCACTGCATTCTTTGATGGCCCTTCTCGCATTTTCTTCATCTGTTCTTTGTATTTCCGAAGTTCATTATCAAGCTGTGCAATTTTCTTTTCCACATTATCAGCCCTTTCATCGACCTAAAGAAGAAAACTCGCAAAAATAAAAAGAAGCTAAATTAAATATTTTAGCAACTATACTGCTAACTACCGATTTTAGCGGATTAATTTTTTATCAAGAAAACTTTTTAAAAAAACATAGAAAAGATAGGGTTCTACAAGAGCTTTGAAACCCAAATTATGTGGAAAATGACTAGGACTACATACCAGCCATGGGCCCGAGAATATATAAAATTTAGCAGATTGAAAGATGAAAAAGTTACGTGAAAGATGAAAAAACTGCTATTATACATATTATTGAAGGGTGAGACTTTTGAGTGAGCGGACCATAACAGAGAATGAAAAACATGCTACATGAAAGCAAACAATATGTTCATTGTCATGTCATGACATTGTTTATGACAAGACAGGACCACATACCTGTCATGGGCATGGTAATACAAAAACTGCTCCGAGCCTTAGCATTCTAGAAAAATTTCTAGAATGTTTACAGGTTTTTAATATTGCATATGCCTTGCAAAATATCATTGTTTTCTATCTCCCAGTTTTGTTGTTAATGCAATATTGACCTTCGTATTTATCTCCATATTTTCTGGAATAATCTCTTGTACAGCTAATTTACTTCTTGTAGATACTTTGTCAGGGAGATATGGTACACCTCAAAGTTGAATCCAAAGGAAGAAGAGGAGGGGGGGGGGATCAGATCTCCTGAAATTTCAGAAAATTAAACGCATCTGTACATTGTATATATTCTTTAATTACATAAAGAAGGCGAAATATATTGCTAGAAATTCTTTAAAAGTGCCCTTTCTATAAAGAATTGTATCTTATTTTATAAGTGCTATCACTTTTACCCAACCCACTGTTTAAAGTCATTTAAATATTAATCATATTTCTTTTTTAGGGTGGACTTTTCAATGATATTTATTGTATCATAGGCAGCGCGCTAGCGCTGCCTAAGTAAAGAACGACCTTCTTCTAATTCACAGCAGGCGGGCTATTCAGTTGGTACTATTTAGCCCTCTTCTTTTTGCTTCACTCTGTGGGCTACAGAGCTACTGTCTTGGTAGTCTCTTATTTATTAGATATTCTCAGATATCTTTCAGTAGATCTTTCGACTCAAGGAGTTCAAATATAAGATGAAAGATATCGATTTCTGTGCTCTGTGTACAGGTATAGTCGGCTAGGCTCTTGGCTGATAGTGAGATTTTGTGGTGTTTGAAGCACTTTAATAGTTTACAAAGCAAGGTATGCTGTGCAGACGTCAGCATATTACATTCAAATAAGCAATGGTCAATTGTTTCATTATTCATATTACAATGCCAGCAAAGAGGGGACAGGGGAATTGAACAACTTGAATTAGAAAACTTATATGAGAATGCAAGGAAATTTAGTCCATTTGTTCCAGAACGAATTCTATGATAAATTTTAGAAAGATACTTATTGGGAAAGGGGGAAAGGATAGGATTAATCTTATTAAAATTAATATCTGATAGTCTCCATCGGTAAATATCTCTAATTGGGATTGGTCTCACACTTGGCTGGTCAATATTTATAGCATTTTTGATATTTCATCATCCTGATGATTACCACTTATGCCAGAGTGGCTAGGAATGTACTGAAAATAAGTTTTTATGCCACTTGAAGCAAGATTATCAATAATACTGAGACAATGATAAGTGTCTATGTCCAACTTATATTGAGGAGCTGAGGCCAGCAACTCAAGGCTTGATAGAGAGTCGGAATATATGATGATATTATTTAAATTTGCAATCAAAGGTTGGTTTCCCTTAAGGTGTTCTAATGCCATGATTATGGCATTTAACTCAGCAGACATTATAGATAAATTATTATATAATCTCTCGCCCATTGCAATTTTCAGGTGAGAAGGAAAGCCCCACTTGCTACGTTCTCATTCATTTTTGACCCATCAACAAATATTTAGAATTAATTTTTATCGGTAATTGTATTAAGTTCTGCAAATTTATCCTGGACAAAAGCAATGGGGGTTAAGTCTTTATTCCACTTTGAGAAGTCATTATTTATTGTGTGACTTGACCAATTACATGGGGAGGGGACCGGGGGAAAGTGGTTTTAATAGACTTTGCTGTTATGCGGCACTTCGTCGGAATAGTTTCATAATCATCTGCAATGCATCAGTACCTGACTGGATTTCTTAACCAATTATGTAATGTGTGTGAGCTATTTGATTCAATTTTTGTAAGATGTTTTGTCAAGAGAAACCTACGTCTCCCTCTTATTGTTGTTAATCCACTCTCCATAAGCAGAAACTTTGTGCTTGTGGGTTTCAGACCAAATATGAGACGTATTATATCATTTTGTGTTGTTTCAATTTTTTGCATCTGGGTCTTTGCACATGCACCATAGACGATGATCCCATAGTCAATATGGGGTCTTATATGTGATTTATAAAACTGGAGTAATGTTTTCTCCTTACATCCCCGGGGCTTGGAAAGAAGTCTTTTTAGTATATTTGTTTTTCTATAGCATTTTTTTATTGTGTTTGAAATGTGGAGGTGGAAATTAAGTTTTTGGTGAAGCATGAGACCTAGGTAATTAATATGATTATCTTCTGGAATAGTTGTTTTATTTAGAGTCTAGTTTTGCATTAACATGGTTTCACTTACGGTGAAATTGGATTATTTTTTACTTGGTGCGTGCAATGGGTAAATCTGAATGTTGAGAGAATTTTTCAAACTGGAAAAGTGACTTTTTCAGATTTGACTGTGCTATCTGAAAGGTGTTGCCAGATGACCATAGCACCAGATCATCAGCATATTGTAGATTCGTGTGGGATAGGTTCATGTCCCAGAGATATGGGGCAAATAGGAGGCAACTGAGGACTGCTCCCTGAGGTAGGCCTTTGGTTATTGTCTTTTGGGGTGAAGAGGCTGAACCAACAAAAACGATGAAACTTCGCACTTCTATGAAGGATTTAATAAAAGATACTAGCTTAGGGGGTACTCCAAGGTTTACAAGTTTGCTTAAAAGGATTTGGTGGTTCACATTGTCATATGCCCCTTCAAAATCTAGGAAAGCTGCAACTAGGACATTATTTTTTGAGAATGATTCATTTATTGTATTTGTTAGCAAAATGAAAGCATCTGTTGAGGAGTGGTGTTTCCTGAATCCAGTTTGAGTGTGAAGGATCATATTATTTTTTTCAACAAACCAGTGGAGTCTGTGATAGATCATATTCTCCATTATTTTCCCCATCACAGGAGTAATCATTATGGGCCTATAAGACTCAGGGTTATCTTTTGGTTTATTTTTCTTCAGGATTGGTAGGAGGGACGAACATTTCCATATATTGGGGAACATAGAAGATGCCCAAGCTTAATTATAACAATTTAGCAGTTCTTGTTTTTATGAAGGTGGCAGATTCTTTATCCATGTAGGGTGTATGTTGTAGTAGCTGCCACTAATTTTGGTCCTAATATGATGTATTACATTATTCATTTCCTGGATTGAAAATGGCTTGGTTATGTACTTGGATCCTGGGCGTGGTTGGTAACTTGGGTTCATAGGAATTGTGGACAGTTTGCTTCGATTATTTGATGTTAGCTTATTAACAAAAAGAGTTGCAAATAGCTTAACTTTTTCATTATCATTGTCATAATGGGTATTATTATGCATAAGCTCATACAGGAGTGGATTGGGGGAAGTCTGTTTACCACAGATGTGACTGTTGACTTTATGTATTATTGGCTCAGGGGTTTCTTTGGATATATTATTTGCATAACTATTCAAGTAATTACGTTTGGCATATATTATAGTTTTTTTTAGATTCGATTCTGCTTGTAATTTTTTAACACGAGTAATAGTTAATGTTTTTCTTATGAGGTCTGTCCTAGCTGCCTTTTTTATCCTACATTTATTTAGGCACTCATTTGTTCACCATGCTTTAGGAATTTGTTTAGGGAATGTTTTCTTAGGTGTTGTCGTGGGGATAGCGTTATTAGCCGTATTTATTAGTAAAGATGTAAAAGGCTTCAGCATGTGTGTCAACTGTTGTGTTAGAAATGCATGAACTTTGGGTGAAACTTATAATTTCATCATTTAGCTTATTTTGGAACATAGACCAATTTGCTTTAGTGTTGATATATTTGGAGGTATGAGATAAAGTTTCAGCAGGTTCATTTAGGGAGCAAACTATAGCAAAGTGGTCAGTAAATAGACTATCAATTTTATTTATGTAAATTTTGTTCAAAAAATTTAATGACACAATTTGTAGGACAATTGTGGAGAATCTGCCACTTTTGGGGTTGAAATATGTATTCAGGTTTGGAGGGGTAGCAACAGCTAACTCATTATTATATGAAGTCATATGCTCTATGAATTTACCAGCTTTATTTGCTGGTTTATTCCCCCACAAAAGGCTGTGGGCATTGAAATCTCCACAGATAATGATATTTTTTAACATATTAGAATTATTTATATAATTAAAGAAATCCTTGGCATTTGCAGTTTGGCCATTAGGGTTATAAAAGCTTATTATGTAGGTTTTTAAATTATTCAGCCAAACACTGATACCAATTACATCAACATCATTTGCAAAATCTGGAAAATTAATGCCACAAAATTTTATATTATTTTTAACTAATAAAGCTACCCCACCTCCTTTTCTCTCTGAAGATTTATCCTTTCTGAGGATAGTATATCCCAGAGACTTAACTTGCTGATTTTGGGTTAAATGAGTTTCCTGGAGGCAAGCAATATTAATGGAATTATTATTCATAAAAGATATTAGTTCATTTAGCTTATTTTCTGTGAGTGATCTTACATTCCATTGGAGTATTGATATATGTTGTGTTGTTGATTAATTCTTCATATAACTGTGTATCAATGTTCAGTTTTGTTAAAAGTAAAGCAAGATCTTTTTTTGCTTGAATGAGCATATCATCTGGGATGTAGATTTTTGTAAATTCTGCAATGATTTTTGTTTTCTGTAGTTGATGTTTTCTCGTATGTTCATGGCCTGAACTGCATTACAGTTTAGAATGAATAAGCATATATTTGGGGATTGCATTTTTGGTTGTGCATCCTGTTTGTCGGATAGGGGATTGATTCCTGGTAGTGTTTCTGGTTTGTTTCTTCTTGGGAGGGGGGGCCAGGCTGACCTCATATCACCGGACACGGGGGCATGTTGACGTTGTGATTCCTTTGGAGATGAATGCGCACTAAGCGTATTAGCCGCGTGGGTCTGCGAGAGGGTATCTGACGCCTCGGGGACGTTTGACGTGGGGGTTGTGGTTCGGTTCGTTACATACTTTATTTGCTATTGTTTGGCAGTATTGTCTTACATTGTTTCAAAGAGGTAAGGGATGGCCTTCTCTGTTGATATTTGGAGTGTTAGAGCTCTTTTCTTGTATGCAGGGCATAATGATTTATTTGTAGATTCATGTGGGCCTTTGCAATTGATGCATGTAGGCTGAGTGTTGTTGCAAGTTGTCAGCTCTTTAGGATGGAAAGCTTTACAATTACTACACTCTCGGAGAATTTCATTGCATTTGCTTGGCGTGTGTCCCAGTTTGTGACACTTCTGACACTGGATAGGCTTAGGTTTGTATTCCTTGTGTGGTTTGATTTGCCCAAATAGGAATAATTTTTCTGGGATATTAATTTTTTCCTTCAGTGTGAATAAGAAGGATCTACTAGTTTTTAGACCATTAGAGTTAGGTTTGTCAAGTTGGGTAACATCCTCAATTGGGATTGTGTTTCCAGCCCTATCTGAGAGCCCTTCTTTTAACTCCTGAGTAGATATCTCTGGGGGAACATTATAAACTACTATTTTTGTTGGTGATTGTTTTGGGTTCCAATTAGATGCAATAATTGGGGTATTCAGAAGGGATTTTAGGTTAATTATTGTATCTGCTGATTTCTGATCTTCTTCAGCTATTAGCAGAGATCCATCACGGTTAATATTAAGAGAGAACATTGATTTAAGCAATTTAAAAATTGCAACTCTTATTGCAGTGATCATTTTTATTTCAAAGGGGGTAGTAGGAGTAATTTTAAGGTAAATTCCCAAGTTTTTGGAGGGAGGATCTTGGGCAGGGAGAGGGGAAATGCTTTTGATTGGGGAGATTTTTTTCCTTTTTTAGAGCTTCTAGAGAGGACCTTTTGAAACCCATTATCATCATTTATGGTTATGTTAGCCCCTACACTTATCATTGTCCTATTCTCCGAATTGGAGCTATCATTTGAACTTTGAAATGGTGTGCTTGACCAGCCAAGATGGGTATCTTTCACTATGGCACTTTCACTGGAATTTGATTTGGGGTCTGGTGGGACTTTTTTTTTGGAGGACTTCTAAACATTGCCTATTTGAAAAATCTTTAAACAAAAAAAAAAAATAAAACAATAAGGTAAAAAAGAGTGATATCACAATAGCGGCACTAATAATCAGAAGAGGAGAAAAACCCCAGTACATCTAGGGGTATGATTGGAACAAGATTGGTTTGGTAAGGGTGCAAATTGGAAGCAATATTAATTCACAAGAAAATATATTTCGATCCTTAAACAAACTTTTTGTTGCTAAGCCATGTGGCCACAATGTTTTTTTTCTTCTTCTTCTTTCTTCGACAGGCACTTCGTATCAAAGGAGTTGTCGTAGAAACTTCGAAAAGGGCTCATTCGATTGGAAATTGGGGTGGCTAGTGCCCTTTTTAATAGTCAAAAGTGATTGGAGGGCAACTAGCCCCCCCACGCCCCATCACTCCCCCAAACACATCCAATCAAAATTTTGAGATAGCCATTTTGTTCAGCGTAGTTGATTTCCAGATAGAAAAAAATCTTTTTGAGGAGGACACTCCCCCACAAACCTCGGGGAAAGGGTTTTAAGTTATGCCCTGAGGGCATATAAGAACGATGTTGGCACAATGTACTATTTATTATTTTTTTCCTTTAGAGCTGGGCACTTCATATGGAAGTGCCCATATAAGGTTTTTATAGAAGGCGTTATCATAGAAACTTCAAAGGGGCTCATTCGATTGGAAATTGAGAGTTCTAGTGCCCTTTTTAATAGTCGAAAGTGATTGAAGGGCAACTAGCCCCCCCCCACGACAAACATTCCCCCAAATACACCAAATCAAAATTTTGAGATAGCCATTTTGTTCAGCGTAGTTGATTTACAGATAGAAAATATGTTTTTGAGGAGCACACTCCCCCACAACCCTCAGGGCAAGGGTTTTAAGTTATGCCCTGGGGGCATATAAGGTTTTTATAGAAGTCGTTGTCGCATAAACTTCAAAAAAGGCTCATTCGATTGGAAATTCAAAGAGCTAGTGCACTTTTTAATAGTCAAAAGTGATTGGAGGGCAACTAGCCCCCCCCATGCCCATATTTCCCCAAACACATCCAATCAAAATTTTGAGATAGCCATTTTGTTAAGCGTTGTTGATTTCCAGAAAGGAAAATATGTTTTTGAGGAGGACACTCCCCCACAACCCTCCGGGCAAGGGTTTTAATTTATGCCCTGAGGGCATATAAGAACGATGTTGGCACAATGTACTATTTATTATTTTTTTCCTTTAGAGCTGGGCACTTCATACTGAAGTGCCCATATAAGGGTTTTATAGAAGGCGTTGTCGTAGAAACTTCAAAGTGGCTCATTCGATTGGAAATTGAGAGTTCTAGTGCCCTTTTTAATAGTCGAAAGTGATTGGAGGACAACTAACCCCCCCCCCTAAAATCATTCCCCCAAGCACATCCAATCAAACTTTTGAGAAGGCATTTTTGTTCAGCGCTGTTCTTTTCCGGATAGAAAATATGTTTTTGAGGAGGAAACTCCCCCAAAGACCCCGCGGCGAGGTTTATAAGTTATGCCCTGGGGGCATATAAGGTTTTTATAGAAGGCGTTGTCTTAGAAACGTCAAAAAAGGTTTATTTGATTGGAAATTCGAAGGGCCAGTACCTTTTTTAATAGTCGAAAGTGAATTGAGGGCAACTAGCCCCCCCACGCCCATAACTCCCCCAAAAACACTCAATGAAAGCTTCGGAATAGCTACATCTTTCAGCGTAGTTGATTTCCAGATAGAATCTATGTTTTTGAGGAGGACACTCCCCCACAACCCTCAAGCAACGGGTTTTAAGTTATTCCCTGGGGGAATACCAATTTTTTATCGAAGGCGCTCTCGTAGAAACTTCAAAAAACGCTCATTCGATTGGAAATTCAAAGGGCTAGTGCCCTTTTCAATAGTCGAAAGTGATAGGAGGCAACTAGCCCCCCCACGCCCATCGTTTCCCCAAACAAATCTCATCAAAATTTTGATGTAGCCATTTTGTTCAGCGTAGTTGATTTCCAGATAGAAAATATGTTTTTGAGGAGGACATTCCCCAAAAACCCTCGGGGCAAGGGTTTTAAGTTATGCCCTGAGGGCATATAAGAACGATGGAAGGAGTCGTCGTAGAGACTTCAAAAGGGGCTCATTCGATTGGAAATCGAGAGTTCTAGGACCCTTTTTAATAGGCGAAAGTGATTGGAGGGCAACTAGCCCCCCCCTACGCCCAACATTCCCCCAAACAAATCCAATCAAAATTTCAAGATAGCCATTTTGTTCAGCGTATTTGATTTCCAGATAGAAAATCTTTTTGTGGAGGAAACCCCCCACAACCCTCAGGGCAAGGGTTTTAAGTTATGCCCTAGGGGCATATAAGGTTTTTATAGAAGCCGTTGTCGTAGAAACTTCAAAAAAGGCTCATTCAATTGGATTGTTTAGGTTGTTTTGTTTAGTGACAATTGATTGTTTAGTTTAGGTTAAGTTAGGTTAGGTTAACTTATCATGAGCGCTCATGATAAGTTAACCTAACCTAACTTAAC
>NC_142802.1:1197449-1241224 GCF_049724085.1 Artemia sp. Qi Xiang Cuo | reverse complement strand
ACACACACAGACAGACAAACACACAAGCACACACACACACATATGCACACACACACACACATACACACACAAACACGCACACACAAACACACACACACATATGTATACACACACAGACACACAAACACACAAGCACACAAACACACACACACACACACACACAAACACACGTACACACACACACACATACACACATACAAACAAACACAAACACGCTAAAAACACACACACACATACACACGCACACATTCACACACACAAAGCAGCGAATTTTCCGTCAAAGATAACAAATTTCTCTTAGAAGTAAAATTTTTTGTTTATGATAACAAGTTCTTTGTCGGAAGCAGCAAGTTTTCTTAACGCTAAGAAATTTTTTCATCGAAGGTACAACGTTTTTCCTTAATATTAACGAACTATTACTTAACGCTACCAAATTTTCTCTTAGAAATAACAGGTTTTTCTAAATAGTTAAAATTTTTTCCAATAGCAGCAAGTTCACCGTCAAAGTTAACAAATATCTCTTAGAAGTAACAATTTTTTCGTCAGTGATAACCAGTTTTCTGTTAGAAATAGCAAGTCTTCCATCGAAAATAACAAATTTTTCTTAGAAGTAACAACTTTTTCGTTTATGAAACAATTTTTCTGTCAGAAGTAGCAAGTTTTTCTTAACATTAACAAATTTTCTCATGGAAGTAACAACTTTTTCCTTAATTCTAACAAATTTTACTTAACAATTTCAAATTTCTCTTAGAACTAACAGGTTTTTTCTTTACAGTAACGAATTTGTGCTAATAGCACCAAGTTTTCTATCAACGATAATAGATTTCTCTTAGAAATAACAATTTTTTCGACAGTGATAACAAGTTTTTTGTTAGAACTAGCAAGTTTTCCGTAAAAGATAACAAATTTTTCTTAGAGGTAACAATTTTTTCGTTTATGATAACACGTTTTCTGTCAGAAATAGCAAGTTTTCCTTAACACTAACAAACTTTCTCATCGAAGTAAAACTTTTTCCTTAATACTAACAAACTTTTAATTAACACTATCAAATGTGTCTTAGAAGCAACAGGTCTTTCCTTAACAGTAACTTTTTCAGTAATTACAGTAATTTTTCTAAAAGCACCAAGTATTCCGTCAAAGATAACAAATTTCTCTTAGAAGTAAGAATTTTTTCGTCTGATAACAATTTCCCGTAAGAAAAACGGGAAATCTTTTTCTCAAAGATAACAAATGTTTCTTAGAAATAACAATTTTATGTTTGTGATAAAAAGTCTTCTGTCAGAAGTAGCAAGTTTTTCTTAACACTACCAAATTTTCTCTTCAAAGTAACAACATTTTCCCTTAATACTAATAATGTTTTACTCAATATCATCAAATTTCTTTTGAACCTAACACTTGTTTTTTAATAGTAAGAAAGTTTTTATAACAACAGCAAGTTTTCCATCAAAGACAAAACATTTCTCTTAGAATTAACAATTTTTTGTTTCTGATAACAAGTTTTCTGTCCAAAGTAGCAAGTTTTCATTAACACTCACAAATTTTCTCATCGAAGTAGCAACTTTTTCCTTAATACTAAAAAACTTTCACTTAAGACTATCAAATTTCTATTTTAAGTAACCGGTTTTTTCTTAATAATAAAAGTTTTTTCCTAATAGCACCAAGTTTTCCGTCGAAGATAACAAATTTCTCTTAGAAGTTACAATTTTTTGTTTATGATAACAAGTTTTATGTCAGAAATAGCACGTTTTCCTTAACACTAGCAAATTTTCTCGTCAAAATAACAACTTTTTCCTTAATACTGACAAACTTTTACTTAACACTTTCAAATTTCTCTCAGAAGTAATAGGTCTTTCCTTAACAGTAACAATTATTTTCTAATAGCACCTAGTCTTCCGTCAAACATAACAAATTTCTCTTAGAATTGAAAACTTTTTCGTCAGTGATAACAATTTTCCCGTTAGAAGTAGCAGTTTTTCTGTCGAAGATAACAAATTTTTCTTAGAAGTAAAAATTTTATGTTCATGATAACAAGTTTTCGGTCCGAAATAGCAAGTTTTCTTTAACACTAGCAAATTTTCTCATCAAAATAACAACTTTTTCCCTTAATACTAACAAACTTTTACTTAACACTTTCAAATTTCTCTTAGAAGTAACAGGTCTTTCCTTAACAGTGGTAATTTTTTACTAATAGTGGCTAGTTTTCCGTCAAAGATAACAAATTTCTGTTAAAATTAAAAACTTTTTCGTTAGTGATAACAATTATTCCGTTAGCAGTAGTAATTTTTCTGTCAAAGATAACAAATTTTTCTTAGAAGTAAAAATTCAAGGTTCATGATAACAACTTTATTGTCAGAAGGAGCAAGTTTTTTTTACACTAACAAATTTTCTCTTCGAATTAACAACTTTTTCCTTAATACTAACAAAGATTTACCAATCACCATCAAATTTCTCTTAGAAATAAAACTTGTTTCTTAATAATATTTTTTTTTTAATAGCACCAAGTCCCCTCAAAGATAAAAAATTTCTCTTACAAGTAACATTTTTTTGTTTATGATAACAATGTTTCTGTTAGAAGAAGCAAGTTTTATATCAAAGATTAACAAATATTTCTTAGAAGTAACATTTATTCGTTTATGATAACAAGTTTTTTCTGTCAGAAGTAGCAAGTTTTCCTTAGCTCTAAACAATTTTTTAATCGAAGTAACAATTTTTCCTTAATACTAACAAAGTTTTACTTAATATCATCAAATTTTTCTTGGAAGTAACCCTTGTTTCTTAATAGTAAGAAATTTTATTCTAATAACAGCAAGTTTTCCGTCAAAGATAACAAATTTCTCTTAGAAGTAACAATGTTTTTGTTTATGATAACAAAGTTTCTTTCAGAATTAGCTTGTTTTCCTTAACACTAACAAGTTTTTTCATCAAAGTAACAACTTTTTTCTTAATACTAAAAATTTCTCTTAGGGGTAACAGGTTTTTTCTTAATAGTAACAATTTTTTTCTAATAAAACCAAGTTTTCCGTCAAGGATAACAAATTTCTCTTAGAAGTAACAACTTTTCATCATTGATAGCAATTTTTCCTTTAGAAATAGCACGTTTTCTGTCAAAGATAGCAAATTTTTCCTAGAAGTAACAATTTTATGTTTATGATAAAAAAATTTCTGTCAGAACTAGCAAGTTTTTCCTTACACTAATAAATTTTCTCTTTGAAGTAACTATTTTCTTCCTTAATACCAACAAATATTTACTTAATGCTGTCAAAGTTCTCTTGGAAGTAGTGGATTTCTTGTTGATTTTAGAAATTTTATCTAATAGCAGCAAGTTTTCCGTCAAAGACGAGAAATTTCTCTCCGAACTAACCATTTTCTCTATGTTTAAGTCAGGTTCAATTAACTTAGGTGACCATGACCGCTCATGTTAACTTACAATAAATAAACCTAACTTAAACGTAGGGAAAATACGTTAATGCGATACTATTTAATGCGATTCTTTAGCTTATTTTTGGAGAAAAAAGGTTGAAAATTTCCTATGGGTGGGGGAGCGGTATCACATGGATGATAAGGAGGCGGGGGTGATGGGGGTTGTTGCCAGTATGAAAACAGTGTCGCAGCGCCATTCCGCTTTGGGCCATAAATATACTTTTTAACGGTTCGGGTATCTACTCTTCTCGCAAGATGAACCACTTATCTTCCAACCTCTCCTATAAGGTGTCATTGCTTAAGATGAACACCGTTATTTACAGTGGACCCAAGTGTGTGCCCGTGTTCAGTTACAATTGGGAATTCCCAATGGACTACTGGAGTCAAGCTGGTGAGATACGATGGTGTCATCCATATTAGAACTGGTCACGGAAATCCGGGGAATCTTCCAGAAAAACAATGAGACAAAAATGGGTAGGAATCATTCCAATACTGAAGAAATATTAGAACACCTGGAATCTCGGGTAGCCAGCTGACCGGCTCGAAACAGGTTGCCAGCTGGAGACAGGGGTCCCGTAGATATCTTGCCAGGGATGCTGTGACGTTAGACGGCATGTCTTTAAAGTCCTACGGGAAAGGGGGGGGGCATGCGTTTGAAATCCTATGTTAATTTCCTAGGGAGTGTTTGAAATCCCATGTTAATTCCCTATTATTGCTACTTTTTTAATTATCTCGAGCAAGACCATTTTTAACCTCCTTTACCGCCTAGCAGAAGTCCGGACTCCGTCCCCGGAACGAGAAAATACTGACCGACCCCTCCCGCAGCACACGGGATGGGTGGGAACATAAATTTCTCGAAATAGAATTTCCCCTTTGCACGTTTTCATTTTTTGCTGAAAAATGCCCACTGGGTTGCGTGAGGGGTGAGACAAAGGGAGGTTATAAAAAATCAAGGCTCTGTTGAAGGAGGGTTCAGTTAAACGGGCTCAGTTGCACAGTTATAAACATGAGCTTTGCTTGCGAAAACTTGAATCACGGGATTTAAAGGCATAACTTTTAATAGGATTTGTCTGAAAGATGGCTTGGGGGAAGTGTGGCAATTTGAGAGGGGTGCTGTATGCCATCCGTTGTTTGCCAGACTGGTATGCATTGCCATGGACTAGCATACTCTAGACCGTCAAGATAAGGTGGGATGTGTTAAATGAGTTTTTCAATGGAGGAGGGTGAAATCTAACAATTACTCAAAGAAACGGTGCATTTCATTAAAAGTCCTTCGGAGATACCTCTTAAAACGCTTTAAGTATACGACTAATATCAGCTCGCCCTCTCAAAATGGCTGTTGGGGTGGGGGAGGGGGCAGAGGCATATTGTCTGGATATTGTGAAATATTCATAAGTTTAACTCAAAGAAATGGATATTATCAACAAGATTCCTTTTTAGATACCTCTTAAAACGCTTTAAATCTATCTATAACATCACTAATCCCCACCGTGCCCTAGGTTATATGCTAGGATGTGTTTTTCTATAATAGATGGTTTTTTCAGATATTATGATAAGCTTCTTTTCAGGTTTTATTTTGGTCTGTCGTGTTTTTTAACTGCTTTTTTCTATGTTTTTAATTCTTTTTAAATAATAAACTTTTATTAACATGCTCTATGTTTTCAAGATGTATTATTTAGGACGAATAATGTGGTTATACAATTTAATCATCGTTTAGTCTGTATCGCTATTAATATCTTGTGAGCAATTGGCTCAAGAAGCGTGTCAAACTTGGGCTAGTAACAAACTGTTCTAACGAGTGCCAAAAATGAGGAATCTCAAGTGTCGTGCAGTAGGCTGTTTCTTGAATATAATGAATAGGACAGAATACTGGGAATGACTTGTTAGTCCCAACAAACATGGCCAACAAACATAACCAACAATCATAACCAACAACCATTAATCATTACCAACAAACATAACCAACAAACATAACCATCAAGAAACAAACCACATACCCAACAACCATCAAACATAACCAACACTCATATCCAGCAAACATAACCAACAAACATAACCAACAAACATATGCAAATCCATATGCAAAACCAACAAACATAACCAAAAATCACATCCAGCAAACATAACCAACAACCACCAATCACATACAACAAACATGCCTAACAAACATAACCAACAAGCAACAATCACATCCAACAATCACATCCAACAACCAAAAACCAACAACCAACAAACATATCTAAAACCAACAACCAATATCCAACAACCATATCCAAAACCAACAACCATAACCAACAAACAAAAAACATAACCAAAACCGACAATCATAACCAACAAACATGCCCAAAGCCATATCCAATACCATCAAACATGTCCAAAACCATATCCAAAACCAACAACCTTAACCAGCAACCAACAATCACATCCAACAAACATGACCAACACCCAACAAACAACAACCATTAATCATAACCAGCAATCATGACCAACAAACGAAACCAACAAACATAACCAACAACCAACAATCAATAAATATAACTATCAAACAAGACCATCAAACATAACCAACACTCATATCCCGCAAACATAACCAACAACCAAAACCAACAACCAACAAACATATGTTAATTTCCCTATCAGTGCCTTTAAAATCTAATGCTAATTTTCCTATCTGTGCGCTTGAAATCTTACCAGGTGACCGCGCTGCACAGGTGTGAGGTACTCCATTTATTGCTACATGTGTATTATCACTCGTAGAAAATGAACTGCAGCTTTTAATTTTCATTCAAATGGACCCTCTCTGAAGCTTATACCAGCGCCCCTTTCATAAGAACCCCAAACGGCCCCAGGACATAGCTTACAATGCCTGCCCCCAGACCCTGCTGGGATGTGTCGACACTGGAGTTTTTGTTATCTGACCGTTGAACTATTTTGAAAAAATCGGCTCTCTCAAAGTTCTTATCAGATGGGTTTGAGGAAAATAGGGCGTGGAGAGGGGGGCTAGTTGCCCTCCGATCTCTTTTGACTCTTAAAAAGTGAACGACAACTTTCAATTTCCAATCATATGAGTCCTATCTGACGTTTTTACGAGCATACCTTCCATAAGACTTACAACGTCCGCCCCGGCCCCTGAGGGGGGGGGTTGTGTCAACACAGGAGCTTTTTCTTAAAAAGCTCCTGTTTTCAGGAAAGAAATTCCTATTTTCAATCGAATGAGCCTTCTCTAAAGTTTATACGAGCATCCCTTCTATAAGAACCATATATACCCCCAGAGTATAACTTACAACGCCTGTCCCAGGGCCCTGGGGGGTTGTGTCGACCCCGGAGGTTTAATATCTGATGGTTACACTTTTTTTTATACAAAATGGTTACCCCAAATTCTTATCGGATGGATTTATCCATCCGATAAACCCAAAGGCGTTGAGGGCGGGAGGGGCTAGTTGCCCTCCGATCTTTTTTTACTCTGAGAAAATGAACTGCAACTTTTAATTTCCATTCAAATGAACCCTCTCTGAAGTTTATACGAGCATCCCTTTCATAAGAACCACATACGGCCCCAGGACATAGCGTACAATGCCTGCCCCTGGGCCCTGGGGGGGTTGTGTCGACACCGGAGTTTTGTTATCTGATCTTTGAATTATTTTGAAAAACTGGCTCTCAAAGTTCTTATCGGATAGGTTTGAGGAAAATAGGGCGTGGAGATGGGGGGCTAGTTGCCCTCCGATCCCTTTTGACTCTTAAAAAGTGAACGAGAACTTTCAATTTCCAAATCATATGAGCCCTCACTGAAGTTTATACGGCCATACCTTCCATAAGAACCATATATGCCCCAGAGCAATACTTACAACACCTACCCCGGGCCCTGAGTAGAGGTGACCCTAAAGCTCCGAACATTACCACATGGTTTATGGTTTTCTCACTGAGAATGAAAAAACAGGAATTTTCTCACTTGGAAAAACAGAAACTTTCTCACATTTTTGTATGTTTTTATGGTTTTTGTCAGTGAGAATTTGAAAAAACAGGAACATTCTCACTGAGAAAACCATAAACCACGTGGTCCTGTCAGCATTTTTAATGCTGACGGGGCACCAAATATGGGCATGGAATCCCCTGGGAAATTGATTGCGTAATTGATTGGGAATTTGGAACACCTGTGCTGTCAGTCATTAATCAAATTGTTTCCAGGCAAAGTTTAATAATGTCTGACAGGTACTGTCAACATTTCTCCAGAAATAGATCCAAGTCATTAATGTCTTTGCCTCGGAAACAACTCTTTTCGTCGAACTCCAAAGATATTAATAACCAAACGCCATGGAAACAGTTCTCCAAGAAACATCTTAGCGATGAATTGTTTTAGCGCGGGAATCAGGTTTCTTATTAATTTGAAATGCGTTGGCGCAGAGATGCCAAAAACAAAAGGAACACGCTGAAATTACGTTTAGGGATTATTTGGGCGAAACTGTTTTAGACAGGTTATGGAATTATTTCGGCGAAACAGTTAGAGCCATTCTAAAAGATGATTATAGAAGAGAATTTGAGGGTGAAACTCTGTGGTCGTTATAATACACAAGTTCCATTGAACAGTGTCATGAGGTCCTCTACCCCAACCCCAATGGGTTCCGATCCCCCTACCCCAACCCCAAAAGGGTTCCAATCCCTCTACCCCAACCCCAAAGGGTTCCGATCCCCCCACCCCAACCCCAAAGGGTTCCAATCCCTCTACCCCAACCCCAAAGGGTTCCGATCCCCACCACCCCAACCCCGAAGGCAGCGCTCGGTCCGCAAAGGTCCCCCAAGCTCCCAAAGAGCCCCAGCCCCCCCAACGCCCGTCTCCGACCCGCAAAGGCACACCCCGGGGCCGCAAGGGACCCCCAAGCTCCCAAAGAGCCCCCGCCCCCCAAACGCCCTCCTCAGACCCGCAAAGGCCCACCCCAGGTCCGCAAGGGCCCCCCAGACCCCCAAAGGTCCCCCCGACCCCCAAGGCGCTCCACAGACCCGCAAAGGCCCTCACCCGGTCCCCAAAGGTCCACCGGACCCCAAAGACCCTCCCGGACCCCAAATGCCCTCCCCCCAGTCCTCAAAGGTCCCCCGGGACCGAGAAGCGCCGCGGGCCAGGAAAGCGCCGCATGGGGCTGCGCCGCGGGTCGGAGGAAGCGCCACAGGGGATGTGCCGCAGGGAGGTGCCGCAGGGATGCGCCACAGGAATGCGCCGCAGGGATGCGCCGCAGGGATGCGCCGCAAAAAGTAAACTAAAAAGTAAAATTTTCGAAATATTATCCCCCAAACGCCCTCCTCAGACCCCCAAAGGCCCTCCCCTGGTCCTCAAAGGTCCCCCGGGCTCCCAACGGGCCAACCGGCCCCCAAGGGTCCCTCTGGCCCCCAAAGGTCCTCCCCCGGTCCCCAAAGGTCCACTGGGCTCCCAAAAGACCACCCAATCCTCAAGGGCCCCGGATCCCCAAACGCCTTCCCTGGGCCCCAAAGGCCCTCCCCCGGTCCCCATGCATGCACACAAAAACTTACACACACAATCACAAAACTTACACACACACACACACACACACAAAAAAATACACACACACGCCCAAACTTACACACACACAAAAACTTACACACACATAAAAACTTACACACACGCACAAAAACTTACACACACACACAAAAACTTACACACACACACACAAAAAAAAAAAAATAAACGAACAATAATAAACAAAAACGAACAAAAATACACACACACACACACAAACACAAAAAAAAAAACAATAAAACGAAAACAAACATTAAAACAAAAAACTACAAACAAAAACACAAAAAAAAAAAATTCACAAAAACAAAAATACACACACACACACACACACACAAAAAATTACACACACACACACACAAAAATTACATCCACACACAAAATATTAGACACACAAAACTTACACACACACACACAAAAACTAAGACCCACACTCAAAAACTAGCATGCACACAAAAACTTACATGCACACAAAAACTTACACACACACAAAAACTTACACACACACAAAAAAACTTACAGACACACACAAAAACTTACACACACACACACATGAAAACTAACACACACACGCCAAAACTTACACACACACGCCAAAACTAACACACACACACAAAAAAACTTACACACACACACAAACACACAAAAAATGAAACAATCAAACGAAAACAAACAAGAAAAAAAAAAATTTAAAGATAAAAAAAAATTACACACACACACAAAAATAAAAATAACAAAATCAAAAAATATAACTAACACAAAGACACTCAAAAAAAAACACACACAAACAAACTAACACACACACACACACAAACACACACAAACATACACAACAACACAAAAAAACACAAACACAAACGCACCAAAAATTTAACACAAACACACAAAAAAAAAAACTACACACAAAAAAAAGAAAAAATAAAAACACACGAAAAAAATTACACAAATAAAAACTTACACACACACACACACACACACAAAAAAATACACAAGCAAGCGAAAACTAAAAAGCACAAAGAAACTATCAATATCACACAAAATTACTCAAACACACGCACAAAAACACACACACACACACAAAAAAACAAAAAACACAAGCATGATCAAACACAAACACCAGCCCCAAAATACACACACACAAAAACTTACACACACACACACACACACACACACAAACACACACACAAAAAAACTAAAACAAGAACACAAAAAAAACTCACACACACATGAACAAAAACTTACATACACACACACACAAAAATTAAACAAACACACAAAAAAACTTACACACACACACAAAAAAATACACATACAAAAACTAACACATTAAGACTAAAACTAAAACACACACACACGAAAGCTAAAAAACACCCGACAAAAATAAAACACACACACACAAAAACATACACACACACACACACAAACACAAAATAAAACAAGAACACGAAAACTTACATGCACACGAAAAAATACATCATAAAAAAAAAATACACACACACACACACACAAAAATTAAACACGAACGCACACACCCGAAAACTCACACACACACACGAAAAAAAATACACACACACAAAAAATTACACACCACACACACACACAAAACATACAAATGAACACAAAAAAAACTCACACACACACGCACAAAAACTTACACACACACACACACACACAAAACTACAATGAAAAACAAAGAAAAAAAACAAACACACACCCAAACATAAAAACAAACAACAAAACAACCCAAACAACACACAAAAAAACTAACAGATAAACACACACAAAAACTAACACACACAAAAACTTACACACACACACACACACACACACAAACTTACACAAACAAACAAAAAACTTATAACAACACGCAAAATCTTAGACCCACAAAAAATTACACACACACAAAAAAACTAACACACACAAGCCAAAAAATACAAGCCCAAAAAAAATAAAAAGAACAAACAAAAATAACCACAAAAACAAACTTACACACACGCAAACACTATTACACACACACACAAAAAATAACCCACAAACACAAGCACAAAAACACACACACGCACAAACTTACAAACACACCCAAACACATACACACACACACACACACACAAAAACTAACCCATGCACACGAAAACTTACAACCACACAAACACTTATACACACACACACTAAAACTAACACACAAACTAAAAAACTAACACAAACAATATCAAACACACACAAAAACTTACACACACACACACACACAAAAAAAAAAACACAAACACAAAAACTAACACACACACACACAAAAAACTTACACAAACAAAAACTTACACACACACACACACAAAAACTTACACCCACACTCAAAAACTTACACACACACACACAAAAACTTACACACACACACACACTTACGCACACAAAAACTTACACACACACACAAAAACTTACACACACACACAAAAACTTACACACACGAAAAATAACGCACACGCACTCAAACTTACACATACACACGAAAAAACTTACACACACAAAAAAACATACACACACACACACACACAAAAACTTAATCAAGCTTACGCAAACATACATGCACTAAAACACATACATGCACACAACCACATTCCCACAGGCTAACAAAATTACCCGCTCACACAAAAAAATACACACACACACACGAAAACTTACACACACACACGTCTCATTATTTCATTAAAAATATTTTATGCATTATTTTGTTAAGTGTTCATTATTTTAGGGTATGCTAGAACGTCAAACGTTCAGAATATCTATTAAAAAGGTCAGAGATGAAAGAAAAATTGAAGTTTTAGAGATAAAGATACTACTAGTAGGTTCATTGTTTCATAGATGATAAAAAAGTTCGAGTTCTCTTCTGAATTTTACCAAAGAACACCATTCATTTCCAATTTCACCAGAGAAAATAAAAGGCTTCCACTTCAGTTTTAAGTTCACCAATACTCAAAATATTTAAAGTTCACTTCTAAATTTTTCTGTAGAAAATAGGAAAAGTTATGCTATGACTGTGATATGTTTCCTTGGAGATATAAAGTTCCTCTTTAATTCGAAATTTTATTAAATTCAATTTCAACCTGCCTCAGAGAGTTGAATTTAAAGTTCAGTCTCAAATAATTCCACTGGAGAAGAAAAGTTCAACTTCGATTATTAATTTCTTCAATTAAAATGAAATAATTTATAGATTATTTCTATTTGATCAGAATAATATAAAAATTTCTAGCTCGATTTAAAATTTTCTCAATGAAATTGATAAAAGTTCATATCTTCTACTGAACTTTACCAAAGAACACAATTCAATTCTTATTTATACAAAGAAAATAAAAATATTCCTCTTCAGTTATTTATTTCACAAAAGACAAAAAGAAATTTATCGTCAAAATCTACTTTTTTCAGTGGAAGATATAAAAAGTAATAATATACTTGTAAATATTTTCTCGGAAGATAAAAAGTTTTAGTTCAGTTTAAGATTATCCCAAAGAAGTTAATAAAAGTTCAAGTTCTCTTCTGAACTTTACAAAAGAGTAAACCTCAATTCTTATTTATTTAGAGAAAATAACAATCTTCCACTTCACTTTTAAGTTCCCCAAAGAAATAAATAAATTTAAAAGTTTTGTTGCAAATTTTTAGATAGAAGGCATAAAAACTAATACTATGCCAGTGATTGTTTTAAATGAAGAAAAGAAGTTTCATATTATTTATAATTGTCCTGAAGTTCAGTTCTGATTCTTCTAAAAGAGATGAAAAATTTAAATTTATGTTCAAAATTTTTAATAGAAGATAGAAAAACTTGTACATTTATTGTGAATGTTTAACAAGAAGATAAGGAACTCCAATTTTATTATGAGTTTTCTTGAAGAAGCGGAAACCGTTCAAGTTCTCTTCTGAATTTTCTTAAAGAAGAGAAAAAAGTTAACTCAATTCTGAATTTTACCAATGAAAATGAAAAAACCTTCCACTTCAGTTCTTTATTTCACAAAAGACATAAAGAAATTTATAGTCCAATTCTAAATTTTTCGGTGGAAGATAGAAAAAGTAATACCATACTGGTGATTATTTTCCTGTGAAGATAAAAAGTTTCACTTTAATTCTAATTTTCTTAAGTTCACTACCGATTTTTTGCAAAGAGATGAAAAATTTAAAGTTCTGTTCCAAATTTTTCATAGAAGATCAAAAAAGTAATACTATGACTACGATTTTTTTCCATGAAGATCAAAAGTTTCACAATATTTATAATTTTTCCTAAATTCAGTTCTGATTTTTCTCAAAGAGATTAAAAATTTAAAGTTCTGTTCCAAATTTTTCATAGAAAATAAAAAAAGTTATACATTTATTTTGAATATTAAACATGAAGATAAGGAGCTCCAATTTAATTCTGAGTTTTCTCGAAGAAGTACAAATTGTTCAAGTTCTCTTCTGAATTTTCTTGAAGAAGAGAAAAAAGTTAACTCAATTCTGAATTTTATCAATGAAAATGAAAAAACCTTCCACTTCAGTTCTTAATTTCTCAAAGACATAAAAAATTTAAAGTCCAGTTCTAAATTTTTCTGTAGAAGATAGGAAAAGTTATACTATGATTGTGTTTATTTTCCAGTGAAGATAAAAAGTTTTACTTTAATTCAGATTTTGTTAAGTTCACTACCAATTTTTTTCAAAGAGATGAAAGATTTAAAGTTATATTCCAAAGTTGTCATAGAAGATAGAAAAAGCTATGCTATGACTAATATTTTTTTCCATGAAGATGAATAGTTCAAAAATATTTATAATTTTTCCTAAAATCAGTTCTGATTTTTCACAAAGAGATTAAAAATTTTAATTTCTATTCCAAATTTTTCATAGAAGATAGTAGAAGTTATACATTTATTGTGAATATTCAACATAAAGATAATGAACTACAATTTAATTCTGAGTTTTCTCGAAGAAGTGGAAATCGTTCAAGTTCTCTTCAAAATTTTCTTGAATAATAGAAAAAAGTTAACTCAATTCTGAATTTAAAAAATGATAATTAAAAATAATTACAATTTAGTTATAACTTTATCAAAGGAATAAAAATTTAAAGTTCATTGCAAAATTTTTCTCTATAAGATGGAAAAATTTATACTGTAATTGTGATTATTTTCAATTTAATATAAAAATTTTAACATTAATTTTAATTTTCTTAAGTTAACTTCAGATTTTTTGAAAAGATATAAAAAATTTAAAGCTCTGATCCAAATTTTTCATAGAAGATAAAAAAAAGTTATACTCTGATATGAATATTCGACATGAAGATAAGGAGAATTACTTTAATTCTGAGTTTTGTCAAAGAAGTGCAAAACATTCAAGTTCTCTTCTGAAATTTATTAAAGAAGTGAAAAAAGTTAGCTCAATTCTGAATTTTACCAATGAAATGAAAAAAGCTTCCACTTCAGTTCTTAATTCCTCAAAGACATAAAAAATTCAAAGTTCTCTTCTATTTTTTCCAAGAAAATAGAAAGGCTCCACTTCAGTTCTGTTTTTTTTTTCTCAAAGAGACGAAAAATTTAAAGTTCTTTTCTAATTTCAAACTAAATTTTAACTCCCTTTGCCACATAGATTTACCCATCAAATTTTTAAAATAGATAATGAATGAATCGTTATATCGTTAAAGACATCTTTCTAACTCGTTCATCTAATCTTCAAAACAATAGGGTAGGTTAGGTAAAAATAAATATTAATAAATAAATAGAAACATTCCTACATGTTTAAGCTAGGTTAGGTTAGGTTAACTTACCATGAGTGCTCATGATAGGCTAACCTAACCTTTTCCGGCGAGTATGGTTAGGTGAGGGTAGACTAGATTAAGTTAGGTTAGATTAGGCTAGGTTAGGTTAGGTTAGCCTACCTACACTTCACTTTGGTTAGCTTAGGTTAGGTGAGAGACTGGCAAAAAGTTATGTGAATGATTAGGGTAGGTTAGGTTAGATAAAGTTAGGTTGGGTTCAGTTAGGTTAGGCCAGGTTAGCCTACGGACTCGCGCGGACGTAGGCTAACCTAGCCTAACTTAACCCAACCTAACTTAATCTAACCTAACCTAATCATACACCTAACTTTTTGCATGTCTCTCACCTAACCTAAGCTAACCTAAGTGAAGCGTACGTAGGATAACCTATTTTAAATTGAACTAAAAATTTTTATATTATTTTGTGCAAATAGAAATGATCAATAACTTATTTAATTTTCATTTATGATATTCATAATAGTGGTATATATGTTATTAGCTCGTTGCTATATTTTAGAAATAAAATTAACATCAACACTTTGCTGAAGGATTGACTTTATTTTATGAAAATTTCTAATTGAAGATGCTTATTATATATAAAAGAACACATATAATTATCAGAGTATAAAATTTCATATCTTATAAGGAAAAATTTATAAGTGACCTATCAATATTTTGAGTCTTCGTGAAATTAAAACTGAAGTGGAAGCTTTTTATTTTCTCTGGTGAAATTAGAAGTGAATTGTGTTCTTTGGTAAAATTCAGAAGTGAACTCGAACTTTTCTATATTATATGAAACATTGAACCTGATAGTAGTATCTTTTTCTATAAAACTTAAATTTTTCTTTTATATCTGACCTTTTAAATAGATATTCTGAACGTTTGACGTTCTAGCATACCCTAAAATAATGAACACTTAACAAAATAATGTATAAAATATTTTTAATGAAATAATGAGACGTGTGTGTGTGTAAGTTTTAGTGTGTGTGTGTGTAATTTATTTTGTGTGCAGGGATGTTTTAGCGCGTGTGTGTATGTGTTTGTGTGCCTGTATGTTTTTATGTGCATGTAAGTTTTCGTTTGCATGTGTAAGTTTTTGTGTGTGTGTAAGTTTTGGCGTGTGTGTGTGTAAGTTTTCGTGTGTGTGTGTGTAAGTTTTTGTGTGTGCGTGTAAGTTTTTGCGTGTGTGTGTAAGTTTTTGTGTGCATATAAGTTTTTGTGTGCGTGTAAGTTTTCGTGTGCATGTGTAAGTTTTTGTGTGTGTGTGTGTATGTGTGTGTGTGTGTAAGTTTTTGTGTGTGTAAGTTTTGTGTGTGTGTGTGTAAGTTTTAGTGTGTGTGTGTGTGTAAGTTTTGTGTGTGTGTGTGTGTGTGTGTGTGTAAGTTTTTGTGTGCGTGTGTGTGTGAAGTTTTTGTTGTGTTCATGTGTAAGTTTTTGTGTGTCTGTGTGTGTGTGTGTAAGTTTTTGTGTGTGTGTTTGTTTTTGTGCGTGTGTGTGTGAGTTTTCGTGTGTGTGTGTGTATGTTTTGTGTGTGTGTGTGTGTGTGTGTGTGTAAGTTTTGTCTCGTGTGTGTTTTAGTTTTTTTTGTGTTCATGTTTAAGTTTTTGTTTATTTGTGTTTGTGTGTATTTTTTTGTGTGTGTTTTAGTTTTGGCATGTGAGTGTGTGTTTTCGTGTGTGTGTGTGTGTAAGTTTTGTGTGTGGGTGTGTGTTTAATTTTTTGTCTGCATTTAAGTTTTTATGTTATTGTAATTTTGAGTTTTATTGTGTAAGTTTTGTGTGTTTGTGTGTTTATGTTTGTTTGTGTGTGTGTGTGTGTAAGTTTTGGGGTGTGTGTGTAAGTTTTGGGGTGTGTGTGTAAGTTTTCATGTGTGTGTGTGTGTAAGTTTTTGTGTGTGTGTGTGTGTAAGTTTTTGAGCGTGTGTGTAAGTTTTTGTGTGTGTGAAAGTTTTTGTGTGAATGTAAGTTTTTGTGTGCATTTAAGTTTTGGCGTGTTGTTCTAATTTTTTGTGTGTGTGTGTGTGTAAGTTTTTGTGTGTCTAAGCTTTTGTGTGTGGATGTAAGTTTTTTTTTGTGTGTGTGTAAGTTTGTGTGTGTTTGTGTGTGTGTGTCAGTTTTTGTGTGTGTAAGTTTTTTTTTTGTTTGTTTTTATAATTTTTTGTGTGGATGTAAGTTTTCCTGTGATTGTTTAATTTTTTGTTTTTGTGTTTGTGTGTGTGAGTTTTTGTGTGTGTGTGTAATTTTTTGTGTGTGTAAGTTTTCGTGTGTGTTTGTGTTGTTTTTTGTGTGTGTGTGTGTCAGTTTTTGTGTGTTTGTGTAAGTGTTTGTGTGTGTGTAAGTTTTTTTTTGTGTGTGTAATTTTTTGCGTGTGTGTGTGATTTTTCGTGTTTGTGTGTGTGTGTAAGTTTTGTGTGTGTGTGTGTGTTTAAGTTTTTGTGTGCATGTATGGGGACCGGGGGAGGACCTTTGGGGCCCAGGGAGGGCGTTTGGGGATACGGGGGCCCTTGAGGATTGAGTGGTCTTTTGGGAGCCCAGTGGATCTTTGTGGGCCGGGGATGGACCTTTGGGGGCGCGGGAGACCCTGGGGGGCCGGTTGGCCCTTTGGGAGCCCGAGGGACCTTTGCGGACCAGGGGAGGGCCTATTGGGGTCTGAGGAGGGCGTTTGGCGGAAAACATTTCGCAATTTTTACTGTGTAGATTACTTTTTGCGGCGCATCCCTGCGGCGCATTCCTGCAGCGCCTCCCTGCGGCACATTACTGCGGCACATCCCTGCGGTACATCTCCTGTGGCGCTTCCCCCGACCCCGTGGCGCCGCCCCTTGCGGCGCTTTCCTGGCCCGCGGCGCTTCGCGGTCCCGGGGGACCTTTGAGAACTGGGGGGAGGGCATTTGGGGTCCTAGAGGGTCTTTGGGGTCCGGTGGACCTTTGGGGACTGGTTGAGGGCCTTTGAGGGTCTGAGGAGCGCCTTTGGGGTCCGGGGGACCGTTGGGGGGCTGGGGGGCCCTTGCGGACCTGGGGTGGGCCTTTGGGGGTCTGTGGAGGGCGTTTGGGGAGCTGGGGCTCTTTGGGAGCTTGGGGGGCCCTTGAGGACCAGGGGAGGGCCTTTGAGGGTCTGAGGAGGGCGTTTGGGGGGCTGGGGCTCTTTGGGAGCTTGGGGGACCTTTGAGGACCGCGCGCTTCCTTCGGGGTTGGGGGGGTGGGGATCGGAACCCTTTGGGGTTGGGGTAGAGGGATTGGAACCCTTTGGGGTTGGGGTAGGGGGATCGAAACCCTTTGGGGTTGGGGTAGAGGGATTGGAACCCTTTGGGGTTGGGGTAGGGGGATCGGAACCCATTGGGGTTGGGGTAGAGGACCTCATGACACTGTTCAATGGAACTTGTGTATTATAACGACCACAGAGTTTCACCCTCAAATTCTCTTCTATAATCATCTTTGTAGAATGTCTCTAACTGTTTCGCCGAAATAATTCCATAGCCTGTCTAAAACAGTTTCACCCAAATAATTCCTAAACGTAATTTCAGCGTGTTCCTTTTGTTTTTGGCATTTCTGCGCTAACGCATTTCAAATTAATAAGAAACCTGATTCCCGCGCTAAAACAATTCATCGCTAAGATGTTTCTCGGAGAACTGTTTCCATGGCGTTTGGTTATTAATATCTTTGGAGTTCGACCAAAAGAGTTGTTTCCGAGGCAAAGACATTAATGACTTGGATCTATTTCTGGAGAAATGTTGACAGTACCTGTCAGACATTATTAAACTTTGCCTGGAAATAATTTGATTAATGACTGACAGCACAGGTGTTCCAAATTCCCAATCGATTACGCAATCAATTTCCCAGGGGATTCCATGCCCATATTTGGTGCCCCGTCAGCATTAAAAATGCTAACAGGACCACATGGTTTATGGTTTTCTCAGTGAGAAAGTTCCTGTTTTTTCAAATTCTCACTGACAAAAACCATAAAAACATACAAAAATGTGAGAAAGTTCCTGTTTTTCCAAGTGAGAAAATTCCTGTTTTTTCATTCTCAGTGAGAAAACCATAAACCACGTGGTAATGTTCGGAGCTTTAGGGTCACCTCTACTGCCCTGGGGGGGGGGGGTTGTGTAAACACATGAGTTTTTCTTATCTGATCTTTGAACTATTTTTATCGAAATCGCCATACGTAACGGACGAATGAAAGATCTTAAGCCGAATTGGCCAGCCATGACAAAAAACCAACAAAGAGAAAAATCTCTTAAAAAAACAAAAAAACGAGACTGTGGCCAGTGGAGAGAAAAGAAAAACAACAGAAACAAAACAACGCGGATATTTCGCCTGTATACAAACAAGGCGTCTTCAGCACGAAAGACACAAAAAAAACAAAACAAACAAGATAAAACTAAAAACCAATAAAACCACCACCAAAAAAAAAAAAACTAAAAATGTACAATCGGCGCAAACTAATCCACGTAGGGAAAAGATGCTAATATAGAGTTACTTCAGTGAGGACACCAGAGTAACTGAGGAAAAATAAAAAAACTGTAAATTACTTTAATTAGCGAAATAATCCTTTTGTTAGCTATTACTGAAGCAAATCGTTTTGGTCTAGCAGGTAAAATAGTCCCCTGGTGATTATTTAAAATCTTTACTCCCTTATTGACAATTGATTCACTCTTTAGAAGGTTATCATAAATTGGGTCAATATTTAAATTACCCGTGTCCCCATTTATGGAAAGGTTAGCAAACATATGTTTTTTAATTTCTAGGGCGTCCCTGGCCCATTGGGTGGACCCCTTATCATTAGAAACAGCCACGGCTTCATCAAATTTTACAAAATGATCTAGTTGAAGCCAAATATGCTCTGCTAAAGCTGAAACGAAAGTTTCTGGAGGCTTGCTTAATTGTAGGGTTTTTTCTATTGAATTACGGTGTTCAATAAACCTTTCAACAAATTGTTGGTGAGTCCTACCAATCTAGAACTTCCCACAAGAACACGGAATTTTATACACCCCACTTACTAAATTTCCCCGAGTTAAATCCTTACCAGAACTAAAAAAACTACTCATTGGCCTCAGCGATTGGAAACATGTATCAATACCAAATTTACGTAAAACCCGTGAAAGTTTCTCCCCCAAACCAGGTACATATGGTAATGAAATGAAGCTTTTTGATACAACTAAATCTAAACACTGAGAAACCTCAATAACCCTACTACTATGTTTGGCCCGTCTATTTTCAATTATTTTATCAATGAACTTAATTGGATAACTATTAAAAATAAAATATCCCTCAAGTATAACAATTCCGAATCCAGAAATTCCTGGGAACAGATTTTAAAGGCTCTATCCACTAGTGAAATTACAACCCCCCTTTTCACCGACATAGGGTGGCAAGAATGAAAATTTATATACCTATCAGTGTGCGTAGGTTTTCTGTAAATCGAGAAAAGTAAATGGAAATCCCTTTTAATTTATAAAATATACAGAAAAGGTAATTTATTATTATCCTCAAATTCAACTGTAAATTTAATATTATTATCAAAACTATTTAAATGCTTACAAAAAAGGTCTAAGGAGTCCAATCCATGTTTCCAAACGCACACCACATCATCCATGAACCTACCCCAGAAGAAATGGGAAATTCTAAAACTATTTATAGAGGAGGTTTCAATGGCTTCTATGAATAGATTTGCCAATAAAGGAGAAAGAGAAGCCCCTATAGGTAACCCAAAAATTTGTCTATAAAACTCCCCTCAAAAACCAAAATAAAAAAAAAATTCATTTACCAGAATAATTAGTTTCATAATGACATCAATATCCAAACTGGCTAACGTCACATCCTGTATTAAATCAAAGTGTTTTTATCATTTACTTTTTAAAATATCCTCTCACCTTTTTAAATCACAATTTTACTACATGGACACAACATTAAAACTGCAAAGAATTGAACTCTCCTCCAGCGTGAAATTGCGCAATTTGTTAGTACTATCAATCGATTATCGTAAATAAGATTTGTATGGTCCCAACATTCAATGCAACGCGAACGACAGACCGTTACCCCATTTCGATACTTTTTCCAGAAAAGTAGAAACCAAAGGGTGGAGGATTGCTCAAGTCTTCTGACATGGTTGTAGACCCTAGATCATAGGCCATAAACAACCCCTAGGTTAATATTTCTCATAAAAATGTGGGGTAATGTGAAAATTATTTTTCATTGACTCTAGTTCCTTTCTTGTTGATTTTACATATTTATCTGTAGGATCAAAATCAAGTTTTTTGTACGTAAGAGTGTCCGAAATAATGGATTTTATTTGATTATTATAATCTTCAGTGTTCATAACTAAGATCGTGGTCCCATTATCGGCTCTGGTTATATTAAGGATGCTATTATTTTTCAAATCTGAAATTATTTTAGTGTCATTTTTTTGTGATACGTCCTTACCAATAACATTCACATTAAAGTTGTTTAGTTTTTTTACGATCTCAGATCTAAGTTCTTGAGGAGCATCAACAAAATCTCTAGACTACCTAATACCTGACTCAATATGTGAAATTAAATAAGGGAGTAAAGATTTTAAATAATCACCAGGGGACTATTTTACCTGTTAGACCAAAACGATTAGCTTCAGTAATAGCTAACAAAAGGATTATTTCACAACTGAATAATTAAAGTAATTTACAGCTTTTTTTATTTTTCCTCAGTTCCTCTGGTGTCCTCACTTAATTAACAAAATAGTAGCATCTTTTCATAACGTGTTTTATTTTGCGCCGTGTTGACATTTTTGGTTTTTTTTTTTTTGGTGGTCGTTTTAGTGGTTTTTAGTTTTATCTTGTTTTTTTTGTGTCTTTCGTGCTGAAGACGCCTTGTTTGTATACAGGCGAAATATCCGCGTTGTTTTGTTTCTGTTGTTTTTCTTTTCTCTCCACTGGCCACAGTCTCGTTTGTTTGTTTTTTTTAGAGATTTTTTCTCTTTGTTGGTTTCTTGTACTGGATGGCCAGTTCGGCTTAAGATATATCCGTCGCCATGTATCCATTAAGAAATGAGTCACTTCTGACAAGATTTTCTGATTAATAGATAGGGAACATGCTAATCTATTAAATCGACAAATGTTCATAAGAATTAGAAGGAAGGGCTCAGTAATTTCGAATTCTTTTAAAATGGGTACAAATTTTGTGCAAGACCTAGAAACAAAATTAAAAAATATATTAAGCCTAAGAGCTATAAATCACGTAATTTATGAACAAAAACAGAGACGTTTTAAACAGTCTAAGGACTTAAAATCTGTTGAAAAATTTTTAAGAAATAAACTTACATATGATATTTTTATACGAATTAAGGAAAAGGCCATTAGATCTTTTAGCCATGATTTTCATTTGTCCAAGGTTCGTTTGGTTGACAAGTTTAATAAACTTTTGTTTGAGAATTTCCAAGATTCAGATGTTTTTTATACTCGTCATTGTCTGGGTCCAGCAATTAAGAATTTGTCTTCTAAGCCTCTTAATATTCAACAGGAAGCCGTTTTGTTGAAAGGTTCAAAGTTCTGTTTTCCAACACCAGTTTCCTATTCAAAAATAATTTCAAAGGTGGAGTCAGGAATTATGGCTTCTATAGATAAGGTTGATACTCCTCAAGAACTCAGAGCTGAGATTGTAAGAAAACTAAACACCTTTAAAATGAACTTCATTGGTACAGACATTTCAAAAAAAATTACATTAAAATCCTTTCTGATTTGAAAAAGGATAAATTCATTACTATCACCAGAGCCGATAAGGGAAACACGATCGTAATTATGAACACTGAAGACTATAATAATCAAATGAAATCCATTATTTTGGACACTATTAGTAGTAGTCAAGGTACTATTTCTGGGACTTTATGTTCCTTCCGGTTTTTCTGGTAGTCCTATTCTACAGGGTCATTACACTCTTTCAAACAGGAACGAGTATAACTTGATTGGTGATTAGGATTTGAATAAAAGGAATAGTTTTTTTTTACAATTCATATTAGTAAAGATTGTGTGATGCTATAAGACTGGTTTCGTTTCATGGGTTCATTAATAGAAGGACTAATGTTTTTTGAAAAGGGTAATTACTTCTTTAGTTTACGAGATTTGCGAATTTTTTGCAAAAAGATATTTGCGTAAAGGTATTGCGATGGTTAAGAATGCCTCACGGGTAATTAAAGAATGGGATGCTTGCATCAACAATACAAAGAATAAGCTCAGATACTTAATAGATTTGACGCTTACAAGAGACATTGCTAGAAAGTTTTCAATAGCTTAATTGAAAAGTAATGATAGAATGACATTGTGACTTGACCTAGCTTTACCTCGCCGATGTGGTCTGTATAATACATAAGTAACGTTTGAAAAGTATTGTCAATTAAAAACGAAATTTTTGTGTTAAATAAGTAGTTTTTGTATCTTTTAAAAGAGCTTTAAGGGGTTTGAGAGACTCAGTTGCCTGATTCCGTGTGATTTTTCTTCACTTTATGATCATTAAAAATGAAATTTTTGTTTTATATATGTATTTTTTGTATGTTTTAAAATAGCTTTTCTGGGATTGAGAGACTCAGTTGCCTTATTCCGTGTGGTTTTCCTTTACTTGGTGGTAATTAAAAACAAAATTTTTGTGTTAAATAAGTAGTTTTGTATCTTTTAAAAGAGCTTTACGGCGTTTGAGAGACTCAGTTGCCGGATTCCTTGAAGTTTTTGTTGACGTAATAGTCGTTAAAAACGAAATTTTTGTGTTAAATCAGTAGTTTTTGTATATTTTAAAAGAGATTTCAGGGGTTTGAGAGACTCAGTGGTCGGATTCCGTGTGGTGGTGATACAGGGGTTCAGTTACAAGGGGGTTCAGTTGCACGGGGGTTGAGTTAAATGGGAATTGATTTCCACGAGAGTATTAGAAAATTACTGAAAAGAGTTTTGAGGTAGATGGGTTGCATGGAGGGTTGAGGTGCATGAGAGTTCAGTTAAAGGGGGTACAGTTACACGGGGGTTTCGGATATACCGGGGTACAGTGACAAGGGGGGTCAGGGGCACGGGGGTTGAGTTAAATGGGGATTGAGTTCCACGAGAGTAGTGCTTTGTCGTGGTTTAGCTTGTCACCGTTTTAAAAAGAGCTTTACGCGGTTTGAGAGACTCACTTGCCTAATTCCGTGTGATCTTTCTTTACTTGATTGACATTAAAAACGAAATTTTTGTGTTAAATAAGTAGTTTTTGTATCTTTTAAAAGAGCTTTAAGGGGTTTGAGAGACTCAGTTGCCTAATTCCGTGTTATTTTTCTTTACTTGGTGGTCATTAAAAACGAAATTTTTGTGTGAAATAAGTAGTTTTTGTATCTTTTAAAATAGCTTTACTGTGATTGAGAGACTCAGTTGCCTTATTCCATGTGGTTTTTGAATCTTTTAAAAGAACTTTAATGGGTTTGAGAGACTCAATTGCCTGATTCCGTGTGGTTTTTCTTTACTTAGTGGTCATTAAAAACGAAATTTTGTGTTATATAAGTAGTTTTTGTATCTTTTAAAAGAGCTTTAAGGGGTTTGAGAGACTCAGATGCCTGATTCCATGTGGTTTTTCTTTACTTAATGGTCAATCACAAAGAAATTTTTGTCTTAAATCAGTAGTTTTTGTATCCTTTAAAAGAACTTTCAGGGGGTTAAGAGACTCAGTTGCCAAAGTCAACGTGACGTTAATTTCATATAAAGTCGTAAAAAACTAAAGATTCATGTTAAATAACAAGTTTTTGTATATTTAAATAGAACGTTACAGGGGTTTGAGAGACTCAGTTGCCTGATTCCGTGTGGTTTTTCTTTACTTGGTGGTCATTTGTTGTATCTTTTAAAAGAGCTTTACAGGGTTTGAGAGACTCAGTTGCCTCATTCCGTGTGGTTTTCCTTTACTTGGTGGTCATTAAAAACTAAATTTTTGTGTTAAATAAGTAGTTTTTTTATCTTTTACGAGGGCTTTAAGGGGTTTTACCTTGTCACAGTTGCATTTTCTTTATTTTTAAAATTTCATTTGAGTTTCGTTTGTTGTTATGCTGGATTCTGACTATATATTATGTGGCGGCGTGTTGATTACATTGCCAGAGATACATTATCTTTATTTTTAAATGTTCATTTTTAATATATATCTTATAACGGATAGATCTGGACTATTTCAGTGGTGTTCGGTTGTGGTTTAACTTGTCACAGTTACATTTTCTTGATCTTTCAAAGTTCATTTTGAATTTCTTTCGCTTAAATGCAAGAGTTGTAATAGTTCAGTTTTGTTTGGTTGTGGTTTAACTTGTCAAAATTACATTTTCTTGATTTTTCAAAGTTCATTTTGAATTTCTTTAGCTGAAATGCAAGAGTTGGAATAGTTCAGTAGTGTTTGGCTGTGGTGTACCTTGTCACAGTTACATTTTCTTGATTTTTCAAAGTTAATTTTGAGTTTCTTTTGCTGAAATGCAAGAGCTGGAATATTTCAGTAATGTTTGGTTGCGGTTTACCTTGTCACAATTACATTTTATTGATTTTTCAAAGTTCATTTTGAATTTATTTAGATGAAATGCAAGAGTTGGAATATTTCAGTAGTGTTTGGTTGTGGTTTACCTTGTCACAGTTACATTTTCTTGATTTTTCAAAGTTCATTTTGAATTTCTTTCGTTGAAATGCAAGAGTTGGAATATTTCAGTAGTGTTTGGTTGTGGTTTACCTTGTCACAGTTACATTTTCTTGATTTTTCAAAGTTCATTTTGAATTTCTTTCGTTGAAATGCAAGAGTTGGAATATTTCAGTAGTGTTTGGTTGTGGTTTACCTTGTCAAACTTGCATTCTCATGATTCCTTAATTATCATTTTGAATAATTATTCGTGCGGAGCATTTTTTGGTATATTTTTGCTTTGTTTGATCACTGTTCAACTAGTCTCTGATAAGTAATATTGAATTTTCAAAGTAAATTTATTTAATATTAAAATTTCTAGCAATAATGGTAGATTTCATATGTGTTTTGTCGTGGTTTAAATTTTAACAGTTACATTCTCTTGATTTTTCAAAGTTCCTTTTGAATTGATTTCTTTTTTAAGCCATAGTGGTTTTCTTTCTGTTTTGTGGTGTGTTTGTTGATCTTGTCACAATTACATTTTCTTGATTTTTCCAAGTTCATTTTGAATTTCTTTCCTTAAATGCAAGAAGTGTACTATTTAAGGATTTCTTAGTTATGATTTTCCTTGTCAGAGTTATATTTTCTTGATTTTTCAAACTTCATTTTGAATTTCTTTCGTTGAAATACAAGAGTTGGAATATTTCAGTAGTGTTTGGTTGTGGTTTACCTTGTCACAGTTACATTTTCTTGATATTTCAAAGTTAATTTTGAATTTAATTCGTTGAAATGCAATAGGTGGAAAATTTCAGTAGTGTTTGGTTGTGGTTTACCTTGTCACAGTTACATTTTCTTGATTTTTCAAAGTTCATTTGAATTTCTTTCGTTGAAATGCAAGTGGTGGTATTTTTAAGGTGTTAACTGTTACTTTTGTCCAGAAAAATGTGATAATTCCTTTTTATTTCGTATTCTCTTTAGCAGTACTTTCGTTGAAATGCAATAGTTGGTCTCAAACTTTAGTGTTTGGTTGTGTTTTACCTAGACTAAGTTAAATTTACTTGTTTTATAAAATTTCATTTTGAATAGCATACATTTTTATTATATTGATTTACTAGATCCGTATTGTTTCGTTATGGTATACATAGTAACATCTACATTTTCTCGAATTTTCACTGCTATTTTTTAAATGGTTACGTGCAATAGCAATAGTTTTTTTAATAGTGCATTGGGTTGTTGGTGTTTACATGTACTCTGTTAAATTTTCATGATTTTTCATAGTTCATTTTTTATTTCTTTAGTATTTTATCAAGAGTGTTTATTGTTCTTTAGTGGGTTTTTTCGTTTTACCTTGTCACAGTTACATTTTCTTGATTTTTCAAAGTTCATTTTGAATTTCTTTCGTTGAAATGCAAGAGTTGGACTATTTCAGTAGTGTTTTGGTCGTGGTTTACCATGACACAGTTACATTTTCATGATTTTTCAATGTTCATTTCGAATTGCATTCGTTGAAATGCAAGATTTGGAATGTTTTAGCAGTGTTTGCTTAATGTATAAATTGTCTATGGTACATTGTCTTGTTATTGCAATTTTCATTTCGATATGCTATCGCTGTGGAGCAATAGTTGGTCTTCTTCTGTAGTGTTTGGTTTTGGTTTACATCTTCTCTGAATATTATTATCGTGTTCTAATTGTTCTGATTTTATTTTATAAATTGAAAAGAAAGAGTTGGAGTTTTTCAGTAGTGTTTGGTTATGGTTTACCTTGTAACAGTTTCATTTACTTGATTTTTAAATGTTCATTTTGAATTTATTTCGTTGAAATGCAAGTGGGAATATTTCATTAGTATTTGGTTGTGGTTTACCTTGTCACAGTTACATTTTCTTGATTTTTCAAAGTTCATTTTGAATTTCTTTTGTTGAAATGCAAGAGTTGTAATATTTCAGTAGTGTTTGGTTATTGTTTAAATTGTCACAGTTAAATTTTCTTGATTTTTCAAAGTTCATTTTGAATTTCTTTCGTTGAAATGCAAGCTTGGCGCGCCACTCTAAGTGAACCTAGATTAACCCAACTTTTGGAGTTTTTGTACTGCTCACTTTTTTGCAATGTGTAGGAACCAGCGGGGAATCCCTGCTCGTTTGGAAAGGTGCCAAGGAAAGGCATGCAAATAGCATGTAGTTTAAAAACGTGTTAAATCACGTTTCTTGAATGATTCAAAATTAACTTTGAAAAATCGAGAAAATGTAACTGTGACAAGGTAAACCACAAGCAAACACTACTGAAATATTACAAATCTTGAATTTAAAATAAATAAATTCAAAATTAAATTTGAAAAATCAATAAAATGTAACTGTACCAAGTTAAACCACAACCAAACACTACTGAAATATGCCAACTCTTGCATTTCAACTAAAGAAATTCAAAATGAACTTTGAGAAATCAAGAAAATGTAACTGTGACAAGGTACACCACAACCAAACACTACTGAAATATTCCAACTCTTGCATTTCAACGAAAGAAATTCAAAATGAACTTTGTAAAATCAAGAAAGTGTAAATGTGACATGGTAAACAACAAACAAAATCTAATTACATTGTACCACAATTGCAAATAATATATATACTATCAAATTTAAAATTTTATAAAACGTTCATTTATCATTTAAAAGGTAAAACAAGACCAAAAAATAAATTAAAAAAAAAAAAATTACATTTAAACAAAAGAAATTCAAAATGAACTTTGAAAAATCAAGAAAATGTAACTGTGACACGGTAAAATTCCCTTAAAGTTCTTTTAAAAGATACAAAAACTACTGATTTAACACAAAAATTTCGTTTTTAATGACCACCAAGTAAAGGAAAACCACATGGAATTAGGCAACTGAGTCTCTCAAACCCTGTAAAGCTCTTTTAAAAGATACAAAAACTACTTATTTAACACAAAAATTTCGTTTTTAATGACCACCAAGTGAAGAAAAGCCACATGGAATCAGGCATCTGAGTCTCTCAAACCCCTTAAAGCTCTTTTAAAATATACAAAAACTACTTATATAACACAAAATTTCGTTTTTAATGACCACTAAGTAAAGAAAAACCACACGGAATCAGGCAACTGAGTCTCTCAAACCCCTTAAAGCTCTTTTAAAAGATACAAAAACTACTTATTTAACACAAAAATTTCATTTTTAACGACTATCAAGTTAAGAAAGATCACACGGAATTGGGCAACTGAGTCTCTCAATCCCAGTAAAGCTCTTTTTAAAACTGTGACAAGCTAAACCACGACAAAGCACTACTCTCGTGAAACTTAATCCCCTTTTAACTCAACCCCTGTGCTACTGAACGCCCTTGTAACTGAACCCCTGTATAACCGAAACCCCCGTGTAACTGGACCCCCTTTAACTGAACTCTCATGCAACTCAACCCTCCATGCAACCCATCTCCCTCAAAACACTTATCAGTCATTTTCTCGTACTCTCGTGGAACTCAATCCACATTTAACTCAACCCCCGTGCAACTGAACCCCCTTGTAACTGAACCCCTGTATAACCACCACACGGAATCAGGCAACTGAGTCTCTCAAACCCCTTAAAGCTCTTTTAAAATATACAAAAAATACTTATTTAACACCAAAATTTCGTTTTTAATTACCACTAAGTCAAGAAAAACAACACTTAAACAGGCATATGAGTCTCTCAACCCCCGTAAAGCTCTTTTAAAAGATACAAAAACTACTTATTTAACACAAAAATTTCGCTTTTAATGACCACCAAGTAAAGGAAAACCACACGGAATTAGGCAACTGAGTCTCTCAAACCCTGTATAGATGTTTTAAAATATAAAAAACCTTCTTATTTACCAAAAAAATTTAATTTTTTATGTATAAATAGTTATGTAAAATCACAAGGAATTAGGCAACTGAGTCTCTCAAACCCCTTAAAGCTCTTTTAAAAGATACAAAACTACTTATTTAACACAAAAATTTCGTTTTTAATTGACAATACTTTTCAAACGTTACTTATGTATTATACAGACCACATCGGCGAGGTAAAGCTAGGTCAAGTCACAATGTCATTCTATCGTTACTTTTCAATTAAGCTATTGAAAACTTTCTAGCAATGTCTCTTGTAAGCGTCAAATCTATTAAGTATCTGAGCTTATTCTTTGTATTGTTGATGCAAGCATCCCATTCTTTAATTACCCGTGAGGCATTCTTAACCATCGCAATACCTTTACGCAAATATCTTTTCGCAAAAAATTCGCAAATCTCGTAAACTAAAGAAGTAATTATCCTTTTCAAAAACATTAGTCCTTCTATTAATGAACCCATGAAACGAAACCAGTCTTATAGCATCACACAATCTTTACTAATACATGAATTGTAAGAAAAAAACTATTCCTTTTATTCAAATCCTAATCACCAATCAAGTTATACTCGTTCCTCTTTGAAAGAGTGTAATGACCCTGTAGAATAGGACTACCAGAAAAACCGGAAGGAACATAAAGTCCCAGAAATAGTACCTTGACTACTACTACTATTACATACAAAAAACTTGTTTTTGATCCCACAGATAAAAATTTAAAATCTTCACTATAGGGAATAGATTAAATTAAAAGTAATTCTCATAGGACCTCCTAGCTTTAGAACCACGATGTTCAGAGTGGGTGTCCGTCCCAAAAGATTTCTAGTCTACCTAAGATTCAAAATACTTGGGTCACTCTACGTACTATCATGTCTCATTTTCTGTCACCTTTTTCAAAATTAGGACAATGGTTGTCGGTAGCTTTGAGTCCACTTTTGGGAACACAAAAATCATATTTAAAAAATTCGACTGATCTTACTAATAAATTGCGCAATTTCACGCTGGAGGAGAGTTCAATTCTTTGCAGTTGGATGTTGTGTCCATGTATTCAAATTGTGATTTAAAAAGGTGCGAGGATATTTTAAAAAGTAAATTAGAAAAACACTTTGATTTAATACAGGATGTGACGTTAGCCAGTTTGGATATTGATGTCATTATGAAACTAATTATTCTGGTAAATGAATTTTATTTTTATTTTGGTTTTCGAGGAGAGTTTTATAGGCAAATTTTTGGGTTATTTTTAGGGGTTTCTCTTTATCTCTTTTTGGCAACTCTATTCATATATATTATTGAAACATTCTCTATAAATAGATTTAGACTTTCCAATTTTTTTTGGGGCAGGTTCATGGATGAGGTGATATGCTTTTGGAAACATGGGTTGGACTCCTTAGACCTTTTTTATAAGCATTTAAATAGTTTTGATAATAATATTAAATTTACAGTTGAATTTGAGGATAATAATAAATTACCTTTTCTGGATATTTTATTAATTAAAAGGGATTTCCATTTACTTTTCTCGATTTACAGAAAACCTACGCACAATGATAGGTCTTTAAATTTTCATTCTTGCCACCCTATGTCGGTGAAAAGGGGGTTGTAATTTTACTAGTGGATAGAGCCTTTAAAATCTGTTCCCAGGAATTTCTGGATTCGGAATTGTTATACTTGAGGGATATTTTATTTTGTAATAGTTATCCAATTAAGTTCATTGATAAAATAATTAAAAATAGACGGGCCAAACATAGTAGTAGGGTTATTGAGGTTTCTCAGTCTTTAGATTTAGTTGTATCAAAAAGCTTCATTTCATTACCATATGTACCTGGTTTGGGGGAGAAACTTTCACGGGTTTTACGTAAGTTTGATATTGATACATGTTTCCAATCGCTGAGGCCAATGAGTAGTTTTTTTTAGTTCTGGTAAGGATTTAACTCGGGGAAATTTAGTAAGTGGGGTGTATAAAATTCCGTGTTCTTGTGGGAAGTTCTATATTGGTAGGACTCACCAACAATTTGTTGAAAGGTTTATTGAACACCGTAATTCAATAGAAAAAACCCTACAATTAAGCAAGCCTCCAGAAACTTTCGTTTCAGCTTTAGCAGAGCAGATTTGGCTTCAACCAGATCATTTTGTAAAATTTGATGAAGCCTTGGCTATTTCTAATGATAAGGGGTACACCCAATGGGCCAGGGAAGCCATAGAAATTAAAAAACATATGTTTGCTAACCTTTCCATAAATAGGGACACGGGTAATTTAAATATTGACCCAATTTATGATAACCTTCTAAAGAGTGAATCAATTATCAATAAGGGAGTAAAGATTTTAAATAATCACCAGGGGACTATTTTACCTGTTAGACCAAAACGATTTGCTTCAGTAATGGCTAACAAAAGGATTATTTCGCAACTGAATAATTAAATTAATTTAAATTTTTTTTTTTTTTCCTCCTTTTCTCTGGGTTCCAAACTTAATTAACTCTTTTTTTGCATCTTTTCCCTACGTGGTTTTTTTTGCGCCGTTTTTACATTTTTTTTTTTTTTTTTTTGTTTTTTTTTGGGGGTGGTTTTATTGTTTTTTAGTTTTATTTTTTTTTTTTTTTTTTTTTTGTCTTTCGTGCTGAAGACGCCTTGTTTGTATACAGGCGAAATATCCGCGTTGTTTTGTTTCTGTTGTTTTTCTTTTCTCTCCACTGGCCACAGTCTCGTTTGTTTTTTGTTTTTTTTAGAGATTTTTCTCTTTGTTGGTTTTTGATACGTAAAGGAGTTTTTGTTATATGATCTTTGAACTATTTTTAACAAAATGGCTACCTCAAATTTTTTATCAGATGTATTTGGAGAAAAAGGGCTTGGGGGGGCTAGTTTCCCTCCGATCACTTTTTACTCTTAAAAAGGGCACTAGAACTCTCGATTTCCAATCGAATGAGCCCCCTTTGAAATTTATACAACGTCCCCTTCTATGATGTGCCTCTGGAAAAAAAAAATAAATGGAATGTGGGGAGCCTAGCTGCCCTCCAATCACTTTTGACTCTTAAAAGTGAATTACAACTTTCAATTTCCAATCAAATGAGTCCTGTGTGAAGTATATACGAGCATTCCTTCCATAACAACCATATATCCCCCCCCCCCAGGGCATAATTTACAACGCTTACCTCTGGGCCCTGGGGGGCTGTGTCGACACCGGCGTTTTCTGTTATCTGAACTTTGAACTATTTTTAAAAAAATGTCTATCGGAAAATTTTTACCTAATACGTTTAGGGTGTGTATGAGGGGGGGGGGTTGATGCCCTCCGATCTCTTTTGACTCTTAAAAAGTGAACAAGAACTTTCAATTTCCAATCAAATGAGCCCTCCTAAGTTTATACGAGTATCCCTACCATAAGAATGGTATATGCCCCTAGAGCATTACTCATAACGCCTGCCTTCGGGCCCTGGGGGGTTGCGTCGACACAGGAATTTTTCTTATCTGACCTGTGAACTATTTTTAAGGAAATGGTTATTGTGAAAATTTTATCGGATTGACTTGGGGAAAAAAGGGTGCTTGGGGTGGGGGGGTGGATAATTGGGGGATATCTGTTGACTCTTAAAATGTAACTAGAAATTTCAATTTCCAATCAAATGAGCCGTCTCTGAAGTTTATACTACCATCCCTTTCATAAGAACCATATACGCCCCCAGGACAACACTAACAACGCCTATCCCCCGGGTCCTGGGGGGAGTTTTTGTTATCTAATTTTTGAACAATTTCCCAAAAAACTGGCTATCTTGAAATTTTTAGCGGATCGGTTTGGGGAAAAGGGCGTGAGGTGGGCTAGTTGCCCTTAACTCTCTTGACTCTTAAAAAGTGAACTTGAATTTTCAATTTCTAATCAAATGAGCCCTCTATGAAGTTTTTACGAGCATCCCTTTCATAAGAACCGTAGATGTCCTTAGGGTATAACTTAGAACGCCTTCCCTTGGGCACTGGGGGGATGTATTGACACCGAAGGTTTCTTATCCGACCTTTGAACTATTTCTAACAAAATGTCTATCTCATAGTATTCATCAGACGGGTTTAGAAAAAGAAGGCGTGGGGGGGCTAGTTGCCCTGAAAACTCTGTTGATTCGTGAAAAGTGACCTTATACTTTTAGTTTCTAATAAAACGCGCCCTCTCTGAAGCTTATACGAGTATCTCATTTATACGAACCATATATTCATTATGGTGCGGAGCTTTGGGAATATGAGGTGATCCTGGAATTAGAAATGGTTCAACTACAATATTATAAAAGATTGGTTAGGGTACATGCTACAACTCATACACAGCCTCTTAAGGGAGATCTAGGTTTGTTTTCGCTGCATAAAGAAAGGTTACTACAAGTAGTAAAATTTTGGCTGAAAATTATCCAACTACCAGGGAGAGGGGAGAGGCCGCATATTTGTAATTATTGTATCAAGGTAGAAAAAGATCGTGGCCGTTCCATGTTAAAGCCCTCTTTGATAAAGCCAGACTTTCATACGCTTGGAATGAAGGTCTTGGTCCAACGGGCTATCCAGGGGAAATTTATCGGAAGCTAAAACATGTTAAGGAGGATCAAGAGATCCAGCTCTGGTATGAACAGATTCGAAAATCTAAAACCTTGCGCCAGTATTCTAAGATTAAAGAGTCTTTTGGACTAGAATATTATTTTAAGCTGAATTTGCCACCAGAAAATTTGCGTCTGTGGTTCCAGGTCCGAGCGAATGGTTTGCCCTTAAAAATTAGATTAAAAGTATTTGAAAGAAATGCTTAGGGCCCTAGATCATGTATACTTGCTCTTTATGTGGTATGGAGGAAGAAAATTTGCTCCATTTTTTGACGGTGTGCCAGGGGCTTTTAGATTTGAGAATGAAGTATTTAGGTAATGGGTAAGTGTTTTTTCCTGGGATCCTTAAATCTTTATCCCGGGAGATGATTATAGAAGTGACTGGATTTATAAAAGAGAGTTTAAAAAGATATAAATAATGGGTTTAAGGTTTTTGTTTGTTGTTAGTAGTTATACCATTTATCTAAGTGTATGCTGGCTGTTATCTTATATAATCATTGTAATGTTTGTGTATGGCCTAGCGGCTGAATAAATTATCTATCTATCTATCTGTGCCCCAGGGCATAACTTATAACGCCTGCCCTGGGACCCTGGGGGGGGTTGAGACGTCACCTGAGTTTTTGTTATCTAAATTTTGAGCAATTTTTAACTTGAATGGCTATCTCAACATTTTTATTGGATGCTTTCGTGGGAAAAGGGGTGTGGGGGGGGGGGGCTAGTTGCCCTCCAATCTCTTTTGAATCTAAAAAACTGAACTGGAACTTTCAATCTCCAATCAAATGAGCCCTCTCTGAAGTATTTATGGGCATCCCTTCCATAAGAACCATATATTCTCCCAGGGCATAACTTAAAACACTTGCCCTCGGGCCCTTGAAGGCTGTGTCAACCCTGGAGATTTCGTTATATGGCCTTTGAACTATTTAAAAAAAAAGGCTATCTCAAAGTTCTTATCGGATGGGTTTGAGGAAAAAGGGCACGGAGGGCGGGGGGCTAGGTACCCTCCAATTTCTTTTTAATCTTAAAAAGTGAACTAGAACTTTCAATTTCCAGTGAAATGAGCTCTCTTTGAATTTAATACGAGCATCCCTTTCATAAGACCCATATATCCTCCCTGAGCAGAACTTACAACACCTGCCCCCAGACCCTGAGGGGGTTGTGTCGACACTGGAATTTTTTTTTTTATATTTGAACTATTTTTAACAAAATAGCTATCTTAAATTTTTACTGGATGCATTCGGGAAAAATAGTTCGGGGAGGAGGTGGTTACCCTACCCTCCATTATCTCTTGAAGCTTAAAAAGTGAACTAGAACTGTCAATTTCCAATCAAATGAGCCTTCTCTGAGGTTTATACGAGCATTCCTTCCATAAGAGCCATATTTGCCCCCAGGGCATAATGTATAACCCTTGCCCTGAACACTGTGGGGGGAGTGTCCTGCTCAAACATATAATTTCCAGAGCTTTCAACTACGTAGAAAAAATGGCTATATCAAAATTTTGATTGGATGTGTTTGGGAAAATTGTGGGCATGGAAGGGGTGTTAGTTGCCTTCCAGTCACTTTCGACTAGTCACTTTCTCCAATCACTTTCGACTATTAAAAAGGGCACTAGCCCTTTGAATTTCCAATCGAATGAGTCCTTTTAAAGTTTCTACGACTAAGCTTTCTATAAAAACCTTATATACCCTCATGGCATAGATTACAACCCGTGACCTGAGAGCTGTGGGGGAGTGTCTTTCTCAAAACCATAATTTCTATCTGGAAATCAACTACGCTGAACAAAATTGCTATCTCAAAATTTTGATTGGATATGTTTCCGGAACTCATGGGCGTGGAAGGGGTATTAGTAGCCTTCCAATCACTTTTGACCCTTAAAAAGAGCACTAGGACCCTTGATTTCCAATCGAATGAGCCCCCTTTGAAGTTTCTATGACGACCCCTTCAATATGAAGTGCCTCTGGGAAAAAATAAATAAATGATAAAACCTTGGAGCCGTATGGCCTTTACTATAGGCAACGCTATAGCATTGCCTCTGATATATTTGCTCAACCAATCAATCTATCCTGATTCACTGTAGATATCAGATAGTTGTTTAACGTTTTTAGCCTGGAAAATGATCACTCTATAAAAGCAACACTTACTGGAATTGTCAAGAATAGGCTATTTCAAAATGTAGAATAAAAATCGTTCATTTTGATGCCAATGCGGGGCCCATACTAACACGGGGCCCAATCGCACTTTATCTGGTCCTCTGTACGTGCACAAGCGTAAAACATCAAATGTAGTACTTAGAGGTTGCAACGTATCTATCTTGTCCAACTCAATTCATCCTTTTGATTTATCTGTTGTAAATCAATTCATGAGGCTGAAGATTGGTACCTCAAATTTTCTGCCAACTCCATTTGTATCTGATACAAAAGCTGAATTAATAGCTCGGTATAATATGTTTATAACAGGTTATGAAACACAACTTAGCAGATCAAACAACGATAAATTTTTCACCTTGAATATTTAACTTTTAATTTGCAAGAAAAGTATTGCAAGAATAATTATAGTTGCAACTAATTACAACTACGTTACAGTTGTAATTACAGTTGTAATTGGTAACACTCAAATGAACTGCAGTAAAATATAGAAATAGCCAGTAAAAAAAAATATACATTCTTTTCGATATTTAGGCATCAACTTACTTTCGAACTGAATTGAAAAAATAATACCAAGAGAACTTTTCTTCATATTTGTGGGGCTGCCACCACCTTAAACCCCAACTCTTCACTCTAAAATTTGGCAAGCTGCTTCCTGAAATCATTTTAAAGGCAACAACTATAGGCTGCTTGTAAGTACAAGCGTTTTACTTACTCAATGCTTTTCAGGTTCAGGTTCATACATTTTTATTAACAAAAAAACAACTCAATGTGACAACAAGTCGCACTAAAGCAAGAAGATACTTGAAAGAGCGACCGGTTGGATATCATGCATGCCAATTCAACATACCAAATAAAATGAAAAAAGGGGATAACAATAATAATAACTGAAATTAAAAATAATAACTGAAATTAAAACAATTGAAATTTTCAGAACAACTGAACAAACATGTTGTCCTTAAAGAGATAAAGATGAAGCAGAAGTAGAGTGAAGCAGAACCTGAAGTAGAGTGATATATTTTTTAACTGTTTGTCACACTCCACTTGTTCAAAATTATTAATTCTTGAATCACGGAAAAAATCCATATTTCAGCCAACAGAGAAAACGGTTGAAGGGGTGGCTATCCCCCTAATAGGTAGTATAATTTCTACTTATTTTCAATTGAAAATAAAAACTGCTTTTCTGTTTAAATTCTACTCATTTTCGATACCATATTGAAGCTAATCATATCAGATCACCCTCAACCCTGGTTTTGAAGCTATTATCCCTCGGGCCCCACTCTTTATGCTAGCTTTGACTGTTGTATAAGTTTCCCTTGAACTTCAGCTCTGGTTGTGGAACAGCATCTCGAAAAGAAGGACACATCTATGTGTGCTTTCTTTGCAGAACAAAATAGAGGATTCCTGTATGGGAGCTAAGAAATTTCTTTACGCTTAACTTCAACAGTTTTTCACAATGCTTCAATACTTAAAACTAACGTTTCCTAATAAAACATTTAAAAAATCTTCTTCTGGATTCTGAAGTGCCCATGTGTCTGAACCCTACTTGACCGCTGTCATTACCGTAGCTTAGAATATTCTAGGCTTGGTTCGCATACTTTTCTTCCTGATCTTGCAAACTTTTTTAAACTGTGGAAGAACACCCCGGACCTTGGTTATTCCACTTTTTACATCTTTACTAATAATATTACGCAAGTAAGTGAAGCTGTCCGCTTGATCAATCTTCTCGTTACTCAGTATCACCTTTTCACCCTTTCATCCACATCTATAGAAGCTGCTGGACAGTGGTAGCAGGTGAGAGACTTATGATAGATTGGAGCTAAACAGACATTGAAATTGGGATGCAAAGCAGGGGCATACCATAATTTGCAATAGTATAGGGGGCTGGGGCCTGGACAATGGGCAAATTTTATAACTTAAAGACCTTTCCCAGGGGTTGGGGGGTCATATTATCTCCAAAGATATAGCTATTGGACCGATCAACTATCCTAAACAAAATGGCTATCTTAAAATTTTAATCGGACAATTTTTGGGGGAAATGGGGCGCAGGAAGGGGGTTAGTTACCCTCCAATCCCTTTGGTCACTTGAAAGAGCATTAGAAATTTTAATTTTCGTTTGAATAACCCCTCTTTCAATGTTCTAGGACCATTGGTTTGATACTATCATCCCTGGGAAAAAACAAAAAAAAAATAAATAAAAATGTATCTGTGATCTTTCTTCTGGCAAGAAATTCAGAATTTCCTATTTTTACAGAGAGGAACTTGAAACCTTACATTAGGGTTCTCTGATATGCTAAATCTGATGGTGTGTTTTTCATTAAGATTCTTTGACTTTTATGGAGTATTTCCCCCTTTTTCAAAAATACGGAAAATTTTCTCCGACTTATAGTCGTTGATTGGTAACATTAAACTTAATGAGTCTAATATATTTGGAATACACCATAATAAGGCGATTCTTTTTATATATCTATTGATATGGAAACTCTCTTTTTAGGGTTTCGGTTACCAGGCTTGTTACTAGCCAAAATATTTAAGGGGGGAGGGCGGCAAGAGGCTTTACCGACTGGTTTTGTAAATAATTAGCATAACATCCGTTCAGAATACAATATGTAAAATCACTGCACGGGTTGGTAAAACCGCTGCATTTACTAAGCGATGTTGAGATTTCGTTTCAATATCATATCGTTATTTAAATACTGTTTATTTAACCAAATGGAAAATTGTAGCACTATCTGTAAAATTACGACAGGAGTCGGTAAAACTGCTGCGTTTACCGACCAAGTTCGAAATATCTGTGGATAACATGTCAGTATTTTCATGGTCTTTATTGAACCGAACAAAGAATTTTAGTGGCATCTTTACTTTTTACCGAGTGACCGAAAACATTGTGGGAGAAGTTCCTCCCCCCCCCCCCCACATGTGATGGCCCTGTCAGTTATTATAGAGCTGCGTTACTCCTCACTTACATTCTTTACCACGAACTGTTTGATGCAGCTCATTTTTCACTTGACGTGGAAAAACAGGCTCTAAATTTGCCCCACCCCCCAGGGATTTTGACGAAATTATGTCACTGATTTGAAGAAACAAACGAGGTCTGGAGGTGATTCCAAAGTCTAGCCACCACTGACTAAGTATCTTTTGCGACTTTACACACCCAAAAATACAATTGGTTGCTGAAGCCATTACGGGCATTAGAAATTTTCCCAATGTTCTCATCCGAAAAAAGAGATGTCTTCCTAGTTTTAAAAGCTGACCGTGGAAACAAAAATGTATCTAATTAAAGAATATCCAATTCCATCCTGGCTGAAGGCATTTCGTAAGTTGACTGCTAAGCGGGATGACACAATCAAGAAAGGTAATGTCCAATTGCTTACAAGAGCTGTAATGAGAACGAAAATATAATATTAATCCTTCCACCACTAATTTGTACCTTTTATTGGGAGGGAAAGGGCAGCCCGTATGCAATGGTTCTTTTTTTGTGTGAGCCTCAACTCAGTAGGTGTCGAAACAAACCACCAGGGCCCGGGGGCAGGCGCTGTAAGTTAAGCCAAAAGGGGCAAATATGGTTCTTATGAAAGTGATGCTCGTATAAACTTTAGAAAGTGCTCGTTTGATTGGAAACTGAAAGTTTTAGTTAACTTTTTAAGATTCAAAAGAGATACGAGGGCAACTATCCCCTCCAAGCTCTTTTTCCTCAAACCCAACCGAGAAGAATTTTGAGATAGCCAAAAAATAGTTCAAAGGTCAGATAAGAAAAACCTGCAGTGTGGACGCAACCCCCCAGGGCCTGGGGGCAAACATTGTAAGTAATGCTCTGGGGGCTTATATAGTTTTTATGGAAGGAATGCTCGTATAAACTTAGGAGAGGGTTTATTTGATTGGAAATTGAAAGTTCTAGTTCAGTTTTTAAGATTCAAAAAAGATCTGAGGGCAACTGCCCTCCCCCTCCCAGCCTTTTTCCCCAAACCCATCCAATGCAAATTTTGAGATAGCCGTTTTTTTTTAAATAGTTAAAAAATCCGATAGCAAAAATCCAGGGTCGACAAAACCACCCAGAGTCCGGGGCAATTGTTTTAAGTTATTCCCCGGAGCCGTATAAGGTTTTTATGTAAGGATTGGTCGTGTATGCTTCGAAGGTGGCTCATTTGGTTTGACATTGAAAGTTCTAGCTCACTTTTTAAGAGTCAAAAGAGATTGGAGCACAATTACCCCCCCCCCTTGGCCTTTCCCCCTAAATTCATCCGATGCAAATTTTGAGATAGCCATTTTTTAAATAGTTCAAACACCAGATAACAAAAACATCTGGGTCACCCAACTCCCCCAGAGCCCGGGGGCAAGTGCTTTAAGCTATGACCCGAAGGTGTATAAGGTTTTTATATTAGGGGTCGCATAAACTTAGAAGGTAGCTCATTTGATTGGAAATTGAAAGTTCTAGTCACATTTTTTTTAGTCAAAAATTAACGGAGGGCACAAACACCCTCTTATCTCAAATTGCATCAAATAAAAATTTTGAGATAGTCTGTCTGTTTGAAATAGTCCAACCATAAGATAACCAAAACTTTGTTGTCAAAATACCCCCCCCTGAGCCAAAGGAAGGGTTGTTGCTTATGCCGCTGGGAAAGATAAGGTTTTTATGGAAGAGATGATCGAATAAACTTTGGAGGGGACTCAAATGATCATAAATTGAAAGAACTAATTCATCTTTTAAGAATCAAAAGTGATCCGATGGCGACTATCCCCCCTCCCTTCCAACCTGCTTTCCCCTAAATGCATCCAATCGAACTTGTTATTACCCATATTATTCAAAATAGACAAAAGATTTAGAAAATCTTTATAAGAAAAACTGTAGGGATTAAACAGCCCCCCCCCCCCAAAAAAAAATCCGGGACAAGTGTTGTAAAATGTGCCCTGGGGGTAATTCTCCTTAGAAAACCCCTTTTACTGAGTTTTTTTAATTAAAAATTATAAAAGGCTTCATATATATATATATATATATATATATATATATATATATATATATATATATATATATATATATATATATATATATATATATATATATATATATATATATATATATATATATATATATATATATATATATATATATATATATATATATATATATATATATATATATATGATATATATATATATATATATATATATATATATATATATATATATATATATATATATATATATATATATATATATATATATATATATATATATATATATATATATATATATATATATATATATATATATATATACGACACACGCACAGACACGACACACAAACAGAGTCATAGTGAGAGAGATATCCAAAAAGTAGGGTTGATCTAGGTTGACCCTCCAACAAAAAATTAGGTTGACCCTCCAACAAAAAATTTCCCTCGCACGTTCCTGGTGATATAAAACCTACACTCCGACATTTCTTCATCTTATTTGACTTTAGAAATATCATGCAAAATATACGAGCCAATCAGGTGTTACAATCATTTGTTTGTCTGAGTTTAGCATCCGATTTTTTCATTATCAACGAGGCATTTCAAATAATAAACTCCAGGAAACAAACACCCACGAAAATCTAAAAAAACTAGGTTTGAAAACCCTAAACAGCTAATTAACTATTCTAATTAATGATTTGAGGCACGTAAAACCGCAAAATACTAAAGTTAACTTCTCAAATAATAAACCCCAGGAGTCAAACACACACGAAAACCTAAAAAACCTAGGTCTAAAAATCCCCAAGCAGCCAATTAAATATTCTAATTCATGATTTCAGGCTTGTCAAACCACTAAATATTAAAGTTAACTTCTCAAATAATAAACCCAAGGTACCTAACACCCACGAAAATCCAAACAACTAGGTTTGAAAATCCAAACAGCTAATTAACTATTCTAATTCGTGATCTCAGGCACGTCAAATCACGGAATACGAAAGTTAACTCCTCAAATAATACACCATGGGAACCAAACACACACGAAAATGTAAAAAACCTAGGTCTGAAAACCCTAAAGAGCTAATTAACTATTCTAATTCATGATTTCAGTCACGTAAAACCACAAAATACTAAAGTTAACTTCTCAAATAATAAACCTCCAGGAGTCAAACACACACTTAAAAACCTAGGTTTGAAAACCACCAAACAGCCACTTAAATATTCTAATTCATCATTTCAGGCAAGTCAAACCATGAAATACTAAAGTTAACTTCTCAAATAATAAACTCTGGGAACCAAACACCCACGAAAACATAAAAAACCTAGGTCTGAAAATCCCCAAACAGCCAATTAAATATTCTAATTCATGATTTCAGGCAAGTCAAACCACGAAATACTAAAGTTAACTTCTCAAATAATAAACCCCAGGAACCTAACACCCACAAAAATCTATAAAAACTAGGTCTGAAAACCCAAACAGCTAATTAACTATTCTAATTCATGATTTCAGGCACGTCAAATCACGAAATACTAAATTTAACTTCTCAAATAACAAACTCTGGGAACCAAACACCCACGAAAATCTAAAAAACCTAGGTCTGAAAACCCAAACAGTTAATATTAAATTTATCATACGACCTAAATTATTTCATCAGATACGCTAGCATTCATAAACGATCCTTTTGAAATTCTGCTAACAACATCGATGCTCAATGTAAAAGTTTGAATCAAACACTTTTAGGATATCGAGTGTCCTTACTGAAAAACTACTGCATTAAAAAAATAAATTAAATTGATCATACGATCTAAATTATTTCATCAGATACGCCAGCACTCATAAATGATCCTTTTGAAATTCTACTAAAAACATCGATGGTCAAGGTAAAAGTTTGAATTAAACACTTTTAGGATATCAAATGTCCTTACTGAAAAACTACTGTATTAAAAAATAAATTAAATTGATCATACGACCTAAATTATTTCATCAGATACGCCCACGAAAATCTAAAAAACCTAGGTCTAAAAACCTGAAACAGCTAATTAAATATTCTAATTAATAATTTCAGGCACGTCAAACCACGAAATACTAAAGTTAACTTCTCAGATAATAAACCCGAGGAATCAAACACCCATGAAAATCTAAAAAATCTAAGTCTGCAAACCCCAAAAAGCATATTAAATATTCTAATTCATTGTTTCAGGCAAGTAAAAAAAAACACGAAATACTAAAGTTAACTTCTCAAATAATAAACTCCAGTACTCAAACCCAAATAGAAATAAGAAAAAAACTAAGTCTGAAAACTTGAAACAACCTATAAAGAACTTTAAATTCATGATTTCAGGCAAGTCAAACCACGAGATACTAAAGATAACTTCTCAAATAATAAATTCAAGGAAACAAACACCCACGAAAATCTAAGAAACCTAGGTCTGAAAACTCTAAACAGCTAATAAACTCCAGTAGCCAAACACATATGGAAAAAAAAAACAACTAAGTCTGAAAACCTCAAACAACCAATTAACCACTTTAATCCATGATTTCAGGCAAGTCAAACCTCGAGATACTAAAGTTAACTTCTCAAATAATAAACTCAATGAAACAAACACCCACGAAAATCTAAAAAACCTAGGTCTGAAAACCCTAAACAGCTAATTAACTATTCTAATTAAAGATTTCAGGCACGTAAAACCAAAAATACTAAAGTTAACTTCTCAAATAATAAACCCCAGGAGTCAAACACACACGAAAATCTAAAAAACCTAGGTCTGAAAATCCCCAAACAGCTAATTAAATATTCTAATTCATGATTTCAGGCATGTCAAACCACGAAATACTAAAGTTAACTTCTCAAATAATAAACCCCAGGAACCTAACACACACGAAAATCTAAAAAACTAGGTCTGAAAACCCAAACAGCTAATAAACTATTCTAATTCATGATTTCAGGCACGTCAAATCACGAAATACTAAAGTTAACTTCTCAAATAATAAACTCC